>NW_026724545.1:0-5263 GCF_029784015.1 Lycium ferocissimum
ATCATGGTTATACTTGTTACCTTTCTACTTTACATACTGGTACATCTTCGTACTGACCCCCCTTGCTTCTCGGGGGCTGTGTTACATGCCCACAGTACGGACGCATCGCGTGATGCCACGCCACCGGTCTCAGGGACTTCAAATACCGCTATTTTGAGGAGCTCTTGATCCGAGCTCGATACTTTTGGTATATATCGTCCGTTGTTCATATGTTCCGTATATATGATCATTTGGGTACGGCGGGCCCCCGTCCCGTCTTCTCGATTCTCGTTATAAAGGATAGAGGCCTCGCAGATAGTGACTGTGGGTTGTGAGTTGTCATCGGTCGTACGTATGTTCGGGTTTGCGACTGGTTCGTTATGATAGCCTCAAATGCTAGTGTACAGGTCTAAGTATGTTTATGTATGTATGTATATATATTTTCATGCGACGTACCCGATATTTGTATGAATTTATGTATGTCTAAGCGAGATTAGCTATTTGATATGCCAGATCTGTTAGGTAGGTGCGTATGGGTGTCCAGTTAGGATACCAGTCGAGATTACCTGTGTTATGATGAATTGGAGAAAAGTCCTAGAGGAAACCCTTGTGCACAACAATGGCAGAAAAACAAACGAAAGAAAAACACAAATTTCAATTTGAACAGAGGGTGGTAGAACTGTGGGAATGGATTTTGGCTGGGTACTGATGGGTTCTTGGATAATTTTATGGGTGTGGAGAGTGGAATTCGAATGGGTGAAGAGTTAATTGAGTGTGGGATCGTGGGGTTGATGGAGGGAATGTTAATGATAAAAGAAAAAACGGCTGGTGGGGGATTTAAAAACCCTCTGTTCGCGTATCATTTTTTTTTTTTGAAAGTTACACGGGCCGTATAACATTATACGGTCCGTGTAACTGCAGTTATTTGTCACTTACCTTGTTTGAGCACATCCTACTTGCACGATCACTTATACGGCCCGTATAATATTATACGGTCCGTTAAAATGATCGTGGTTGGAGGATGTTTTCAAACAGTTTCTGCCTGATGTCCCTACCTTCCACGATCGACTTATACGGTCCGTATAATGGTATACGGTCCGTATAAGTCCAGTTATGTCCAGGCTTCAGTGGTTTTTCTGCAACTCCCCGCTTTTTTTTTCTTTTTACCTGCAACAAAACAAACGTTACCCTATATTCAAACACAAACAAGAATGAAAATAAACGTTACACTTGGGTTGCCTCCCAAGAAGCGCTTGATTTAACGTCGCGGCACGACGGTGGTGACCATTCACTCCTTATTAGTATGCACCAGATCATCGTTCGTTCCGAGGTGCTTCAACCTGTATCGATCAACAATCCTATCCTCCGACACCATCCCGTGGTAGTGCTTCAATCTCTCGCCCATTACCTTAAAACGTCCGAGTTCCATATCCGTACTTTAACTCAACCGCTCCATGGGGTGAAACACCTACCACCTCAAACGGCCCTAGACCACCTTGATTTAAGCTTACTGTGCAGCAACTTCAACCGAGAGTTGGGAACAAAGAACACAGATCACCCTTGTATAACTCTCGCTTCAAGATCTTCTTATCATGGTAATCGCTTCATCCTTTCTTTATACAATGCAACAAGATTCTCATATGCCCTGGTACCGAAACTCATCCATCTTATTTAGTCGGGAACAACCTCGAGCTTGGTTGCTTCCTCCCAATCCATATTCGCTTCAAAGCCCACATAGCCTTGTGCTCAAGTTCAATCGGCAAGTGACAAGCTTTTCCAAATACAAGCTAGCGGCGAAGTCCCAATCTGAGTCTTCGAAAGCAACAAGATGCCCATAGAGCATCATCGAGCTTGCGGGCCCAACCGCCCCTATTTGCATTGATCGTTTTTGCTAGAATGCTCTTGATCTCCCCTATTGGACACTTCAACTTGCCCACTTGTCCGAGGATGACATGGTGTTGCCACCCTATGTTTTACACCATATTTCTCCATCAAACCGAAAGCTCTATTGCAAAAAGTGGGATCCACCATCGCCGATTATAGCTCTCCTGAGTTCCGAAACGAGTAAATATGTTCTTCGAGGAACCCCATGACACTCTTGGCTTTGTTATTAGTTAAAGCCAACGTTTCTACCCATTTTGACACATAATCCACAAGAACTTAATGTATTTCATGCCACCTGAACTCACAAAGGGTCCCATGAAGTCAATCCCCCAGACATCGAACACTTCTACCTCCATAACAAAATTCATAGGCATCTCTTGCCTTCTGCCTATGTTCCCTTGCCTCGATATCGTCACAAGATCGCACCAATAAATTAGCATCAGAAATATGGTCACCAAAGAATAACCGCATTCGTACCTTAGTCGCGGTCCGAGTTCCACTATGATGATCCCCAACAGGGAGAGTCATGGCACGCCTTTAATCGCCATCACTTCACTTTCCGAACACATCGCCGAATGATGTTGTCGCCGCATGTTCGGAATAAATAAGGATCGTCCCGCTTAGTACCGCGAGCATCCCGCAAGAATTTCTTTCTTTGGTAGGCTTTGATATCTTCTCGGGAATTATACCCGTGACCAAATAATTTGCACACGCATACCGTGGTGCCACCTCCATTTGCACGCCCAACACCCTCTCATCCGAAAAGCATCATCTATATCAAGCTCATCGAAGGTCTCCCACCTCTTTCAAGCCGAGAGAGATACGGTCGCAACTCGATTTGGGAAGCTGCCTCGCGTCCTTACCTCAAAATCAAACTCCCGCAAAGAACAAGACCCATCCGATCGCCGCGCTTTGCCTTCTTTGCCACGAGATATCTCAAGGTTGCATGATCGTTGTAAACTACGACTTTGGACCCCAACAAGTAGGCCCGAAACTCTCAAAAGCAAACACAATGGCAAAGCCTCTTGCTCCGTCACCGTGTAATCTATCCGCATTCGTTGTTCTTTTGCATAATAGACGGTGCATAATTTTATTGTGCCTCCGCCCGAGCACAAGCACCTATTGCAAAACCACTAGCATCACACATCAGTTCAAACGGCAAGGACCACTACAGAGCAACAATAATAGAGCAAAGAGTAAGACGCTCTTTCAACTCATCAAACGCCTTTCGCACTTATCATCAAACGCAAATTTAGCCTCTTTTTCAAGAAGCTTGCATATCGGGGTTAGCAATCTTGGAAAAATCTTTGATGAAGCGCCTATAGAACCCGCATGTCCCAAGAAACTGCATAGACACCTTCGACCGAGATAGCGGCGGAAGTTTTGCAATCACATCAATTTTCGCTCGATCTACCTCAATTCCCTTTTCGCAGATTTTGCGACCAAGGACGATCCCTTCCTTCACCATAAAATGGCACTTCTCCCAATTTAGAACGAGGTTGGTCTCTTCACACCTTTCTCAAAGACTTGGACCTGTGGCCAAGACAATCTTTCAAACGAATCCCCTACTACGGAAAAATCATCCATGAACACTTCCAAGTAATTCCTCTACCATGTCAGAGAAAATTGACATCACGCACCTCCTCGAAAGTGGCTGGTGCATTACACAACCCAAAAGGCATCTCAAGCAAATGCAAATGTCCCATAAGGACATGTAAAAGTAGTCTTTCCGATCTTCCATGAAATATTGATCCCGTATTTGTAGCCCGAATAACCATCAAGGAAGCAATAGTAGGAACGCCCGCTAGCCTATCACATTTGATCAATAAAAGGCATGGGGAAATGGTCTCAGTACGTGGTCGTCGAGCTTGCGATAGTCCATGCAAACTCTCCATCCGGCCGCCGTTCTCTCTTTTGGGATCAACCTATTCTTTGAATTTGGCACCACAAACATGCCGCCCTTCTTAGGAACATATTAGATCGGGCTCACCCATTTACTATCAGCAATTGGCAACCACCCACAACATCCAACCATTTGACGATCTCTTCTTTGGATACCCTCTTGCATATTCTCGTTCGGGGCCGCCTCTCCGATGCTCTACACTCGGTTTGCTATCTTCCTCCAACTGAATTTTGTGTTCACAGATCCCAGATGGAATACCTCGGATGTCTGCTATGGTCCATCCAATAGCACGCCTGTACTCCCTCAACACCTCCAAAAGCTGTAAAATCTGCTCCTCAGTCAGTAGAGCTGACACAATCACTGGCAATGTATTGTCTGGACCAAGGAACTCATACTTCAGATGTGAGGGAAGCTGTTTAAGCTCCAATTTAGGTGGCTCAATGATCGAAGGCTTTGCTGGAGGAGTTGTTCTATTTTCCAGATTAAGATTCAGCTTCTTTGGTTGGTAAGAATATGATCCCAACCCAACAAGTGAATTTACTGTCTCTACATAACCTTCCATGTCTTCAGCATCAAAATTAACTAGAATACCAGCTAAAGCTTCACCCAAACTTTCTTCTTCCATCTTGAACTCATTTCTTCCATCAATAATGTCAACCGAATCAATTACCGAAATGCTCTCGTAAGCACTTGGTAACTTCATCCCTTTGCTGGCCTGAAAAGTCACTTCTTCATCATTGACTCGGAACTTGATTTCATTTTTCTCCGAATCCATCAGAGCTTTCCTTGTATCAAGGAAAGGTCTCCTCAGAATAATAGGAATGTCCCTATCAACAGCACAGTCAAGAATTACAAAATTAGCGGGCAACATAAAATCATCGACCCGCACAAGTACATCATCAACCATCCCAACAGGTCTTTTAATAGACCTATCAGCCATTTGTAACCTCATAGTCGTCGGCCTTGGCATCCCCAAACCTGATTGTTTGTGTCACACCCTAATTTTCGTTAGGGCGTGATGGGCACCCGACCCTTACCTAGGGCCGAGCGAACCCTCTGACTCTCGTGGCACTCATAATCATATTGGGCCCTCATAGCATAACATGAGTACATAATGAAAGCTTTTCAGAAACAACCTGCTTTTCATCCCTTTCAAATCAAGTAAGACCTGGGATCGTATAAGTCCCGTAGAATAATGCATCACAATACATCGGCTTATGGAGCCGCTTACAAAACTGACATACTACGAACACGATACTGTCTGCAAAGTCTCTAACATAGAACATGAAACCATATCATAATGCTCTGACTCGACAGCACTCCGGAGAAAATGGAGCTCGCCAATCATTGGAACATCTTCTGCTAATATCTTCAACTCATCTGGGTGTACCTGCGCGGCATGAACGCAGCGTCCACAAGAAGGGACGTCAGTACAAGCAACGTACTGAGTATGTAAGGCATGAGTAACAACATATAGAAGGATGCAAAGTAAAAGAA
>NW_026724546.1:0-5077 GCF_029784015.1 Lycium ferocissimum
GCCCCCCCTTTTTTTGCCCCGGAAGAGATCCAAGATGAGACGTCAAGATAATAAGGTATGCATGTTTTCCTTTTTATGCATATGGGTCGTGTGTGACCAAACTCTTTTACTATTATGTTGTGGCCCTGTGAGTCATTATTATTATGGGCTGTTGTGACAGGATGGTAGTGCCATATTACAGGGGAAACTCTGACGAAATTTTCATAGAATCCCCGAGGACTTAACATTCGAGGACGAATGTTCTTAAGGGGGAAAGAATGTTACACCTCAAAAAATTTTCCGTTGATGCACAATGAATAGACTAACGAAGAGCATGAAGTGTACGATATTTCAATGAGTAAGGAATGACATTTGATGACCCTAATTAAGATTTCAAAGACATTCGAGGTAATAGAAGAAAGTTTGCCAAGAGATGGCAAGGCATACGATATGTATCGGGAAGGATTTACTAGTAACAAGTTAATGACGATTTAATGATGCTTTGGAGAAGAGTTATAACATCCCTTAGATTGCTAATGAGGTGATAAACAAGTGTCAAGAAAGTTCCGTAAGGATTGGAATCAAGCAGTCGAGGAGAATGAGTTCGGAAGAAGCATTTGGAGCATTATCGACCCAACATACTGGCCGTATAAATTATGCGGCCGTATGTTTGGCCGTATAATCGACCCGGATAATCGTTCATTTTCCTTTGGACCAAAAGTACGACCAAACATACGGTCAGTATAATTTATACGGACCGTATGTTGGTCCGTGAAATCCAAGTGGGACTGAATTGTGTATTTATTAATGAGGGACCAAGTTCATTTCAATTTATTTCCTCTTCACACCCCTTCTCTCTAGAATATTTTTCCACACTTCTCCCACAAGAATTCAAGAGATATTAGTGATCAACTTCATCAAACCAAGTGAATCAAGTGTAAGAAACCTATTAAAGTTCATCCAAGACAAGAAATTCAAGTGAAGGTGAAACTAGGGTTTTGTTCAAGTGAAGTGTTTCCACCCAAGGTTTATTCCTACACCATCTAAGGTAAGTTTTATGGTATTTCCATGTTGTTTAAGTTATTGAGAAGTTGAAACACTTGGATTGTAAAAGAATATAGAAAATGGGTCATGAATGTGGGAATATTGTCATTTTGAGTAAAAGCTTGGATTGAGTCATGATTCTTGATGTGTTGTGATTATTATTATGTTATAAATGATGTTAAGAACATGGGATAGACATTGTATATGAATGAATGTACTCGTGTGCTATGACCATGGGTATGGATGATTGGAAGTGAATTGAGAAGTAAGGATAATGTAGGTGAATAAAGACTATTGTTATGATGTTGTGAATGTTATTATTGATGTTTGGGAGTTGATATATGATATGGAAGTCATATAAATAAAGGAGATCTGTCAATTTTCTCTAGCTTTAGTCATGTATGGTAAGCTATCGATTTTCTAATGACAATTGTCACACCCCGACTTTACTAGGGTGTGATGGGCACCGACCCCGTTTTGGAGCGAGCGAACCGTGACTCTTATTACATATCAAATCTTTCAAAAATTCCCTTATGACGGCAAGTAATAAACGTAAATAAGCTCCCGATTTTTTACGTACTGCGATCCACTTTGTCTATGATACCGCGCTTAGTCGTAGTGGACGGTAACATAATACAATAAGCCGCCTCGGCTGATGGCGCATATACGGCCGACATACTACACTCGCTGACTCTGTCTGCAAGTCTCTAACTCCAATCCGAAATCCTAGCATACAAGCTCGGCCGGCTATACTACAGCCGAAGCGACCAGAGCTCGCAATCTGTTGGAGCATCTTTTATGCTAACTTCGCATCGTACGTTATTTTTTTGCAACAACGGCATGAAAAATGCGGCCACGATGAAAAGAGGGTCGGAACAATATCTTGGTATGTAAGGCATGAATAGTAACATAATAGGAGATATAGCTATGAGTAGCAACATAGTAAAAGCTGTACTCGTGATAATAACGAATGGGCCCTTAGAACGTATCATGTCTTGTAAAAATGGTGACTGTACATCTGAGTGCCTCTTAAGGCGAGTCATGCTTACTTTGTTACTTTTATATACATACACAACACCTTGAATCACATAACATCATTAGCCCGTGGGACAACGTGAACCGATATGTGGGATTTGCACAGACAATCTCTGCGGGATTTGCCTAAACCAATGCGGGATTTGCCTAAGGCAAACCCCTACCCCACTCTGAGACTCGGCGTTCTTGCGGTTTGCCCCACCATTGGGTTTGCCCCACCATAGGCTACCGATACATATATCATGTTATAGCATGGGGAGACGAAGAAAAGCTAAAATCTCTATCGGAGTGACGTAAGGTCCCGCTGACCTCCGATTACATTGTAGTTATTCGAGTTGTAATGTATCCCCTTGAAGGAACAATTATAAGCGAGACTATAATTAAGGATAACATCAAGAGAACATAAAACATGATCATAACCTATCATTTCACATACTTTGAAACCTTTAAAATAGTCATTATCCAAAAATAGCTTAACATTTCATATCGTGGTATTCATGGTAAGAACATATCTGACATATTAGTTCTAGTCATTTCCTCCTTATTTAGCATCATCATGGTCATCATAAAATCATAGTCGTTGTTTTGGTCATAAAACTTTCGAGAAGTAAGTAAAACTTGGTTTTGGAGAAAAATGGATATTTTGAAACATACATAAACTTTTAGGAAGGAAAATCATGCTTTGAAATCATAACTTCTAACTTTTGAAAATAAAGACGTTATGTGAGCATTTATAAAATGTAGCGTATGATTCATGCCATAGAAGGAAAAGGAATGACCTTAACATGGTATGGCGCCTTACTAGCTAAACATTTATCCAAGCTTGGTTCGTCCCCATTACGAAAGTTGATGCAACCATTAGATTCATTGACATATACTTGTCGTATCCTTTCAAGTTCCTTCACTTATAGTCTGCTTTGGAATTTGGTGACATCTCCCCCTATAAACATACGCCCCGAGAATCTAACTTACGGCCAAATTTTTAATCCAACGACAATCAAAATTTAACCGGCCAAACTGATAATACCAACAATTATTCTAATGACACTTCAATAACCAATTCAATTCAATTCAATTCACATAATCTTCCAACAACTTAATCAACATACTACTTCATCGAAACCTACAACTTCAACAACAGCCGTGTATTTCATGATCATTGGTATGCATTAACCCGACAACACCCTTGATTTCGTCCATAATCCCTAACGACAACAACTAAAATGTCAAATAACATCAATTTACCATAACTTACCAAATCCTATACCATTCGGCCACAACAACAATACATAGATTTTCATGAATTTCCATTCTTTTCTATACATTACAACAACAACCAATACACCACATAAATTTAATTCATTCTTTCTTACACAACACCTTATACATACGACCAGCACCCATGTATATACATACTGGCACTCAACATGGATGATTTCATAATTTCCATTTTCATCACATAATTCTTAGCAACTGACGACTAAAATAATAAGAAGCATTGATTCATTTCTTGCATACCAAGCGGCCCACTACGGCCATTTCATTATTCATCATTCTATGAATTCATTCATTTTCTACATATTACCACAACACACAAACATGTTGAATACCATTGATTCATCACTCATACAACTTTACATACATTACTAAACACGCACATACCTGACCAAACACACCATACATACATATTTCATGAATTTCATTTTTTACTTCCACACACAACAACACAAGTAAACCCTTCACAACATATAAAAGAAGTTAAATCTTACCTTTCCTCTTCAACTTCACTTAGCTGGGAATGCGGGAAATGACGAAACGGATGGCCTATCTCCAGAAACAATTATACCACGTTGTAGAGACCTTCCATTTAGTAGGAAAAATAGGGAAAAAAAATTTTTTCCCTTTGGGCAACCCCCTGGCTCAATTTTGGGATCGAACCCTCCCTTACTCTTTTATCTTTTTTTTTTTTTTTTTTTTTTCTAGTTTGAGGTGGGGCAAGGGGGTTCGATGGTCTCAAATTACCCTAAAAAATTTGGAACCTAGTTTTTCCTAAATGGAAAGGGCCTCTACCGTGGATAAATTTTTTGGAGATACCTCCCTTTCGTTTTATTCAAATGAAAGTTGAAAAAGGAAGGTAAGATTTTAAATGTTTAAATTTTTTTTGTTGGTGGGGTTTGGGGTGATTAGGTTATTTAGTAATTTGTAATAAATTAAATTGTGTTGTGGTATATGAGAAAATAAAGGAACTAAATGTAATAATAAATGGGTTTAAAATTTAAAAATGAACAATTTTCTTATTATTTTAATTTGTTAAAAATTTGTAAAGAAATAAATTATCCCGGGTTTAAAAAATTTAACCCCTTTTTTATTTAAATGTTTTTAAAAAAAGTGAATTAAATTTTTTATTGTTTTTATAAAAAAATGGAATGAAAAATTTTTTATTTTTTTTAATAAAAATTTTTGTAAATTATTAAATTTTTATTTGTTGTTTTAAATTATTAAAAAAATGAAAAATTAAAACCGAATGATCAATTTTTTTATTAGGTTTGTGAAAATTTTTAAATTTTAAAATAATTGAAAAAAATTGAAAAATTTGGGTTTTTGAAGTTTTTAGAAAATTGTTGGGATTATTTTGGGCGGGTTTCCCTTTGGTTGAAAAAAGGCGGGTTTAAATTTTGGGGGTTTTTGGGGGAAACTTGCCGAAAGGGGAAAAAAGTGAAGGGAAATTTAAATGAAAAATATAATTTAATTTTCATCAACCCGAATTTGATTGAACAAACTGGATTAATAAGTGTAAAAGCCCGGCTTGAAATTCCCCGATCTTGTCAATTGGGGGGCACGACCCTAGGGGGGAACCGCCCGGCCCCTACGTAAATTTTTTTTTTTTAAAAACCCTTTAAGAAAGTAAGCATGAATGATGGAAAATACTCTTTTTTTGCTTTTAAATCGAATAAAACATTGCTTTTATATAACTCGTGTCTAAAACAATACTCCGGAACCCCGACTCGTCGCAAAATCT
>NW_026724547.1:0-4932 GCF_029784015.1 Lycium ferocissimum
GTTTTACCGTATACATTCATGGCCAACTACCATTTTTTAATAAAGTGAAAGAAAATTTCAGCAAAAAAAGTGAATAATTTTTATGGCCAAACTGGTTCTAGAAGTTATTTGAAAATACATTTTGTAGCAAATGCTTTAAAAGAATTCCCTGCGCTAAGGAAACCCCTTATCTAAATTTTAGACCATCAACTTTTGTTCTTAGGCCCCCTATCTATTTTTTAATATAATCCCCGTCAAACTTATCCCCCCTTATATTTTAATCTTGGGTTTCATATTTTTTTTCATCCATATATCTTGTCACGGACATTTTAAGTGTTTATTTCACATCATATTACGAAGTAGCTTTGGGTTAATAAACTCGGGTTATCTCCCGAAAAAACAAAATTTTAAAAATATTTTATATCTTTTAATAGTGACGATCCATTTGGTATTTTAGTATCAACGACTACAAAGATTTAAATTTTTTTTATATCTTTTAATTGTAAACCCTTTGGTCTTTTTTGAGTTCGAACTTTCTTTTCTAGTTGTTACTTTTTTGGGGTTAACATGTATTTTATGACTTGCGAGAACGGTGACACGGGTCTCGGACTCGGATGTTTTTCGGAAAAAAAAAAAAAAATTAAGTTGAAAACTATGGTTCATATGATTTTAAAAAGTTGGATGATTGGCGGGTCTGAGGTTGGGGTAATTGGGGCAAGTTGAAAACTAGTAATTTAAAAGATAGGTTGCCCACGGTGAAATATGTGTCTAGAAAATCTCGGGTGTTTTGAGAGTTAGAGGTCCGGGGTTTTTTATTATAAAATTTTCAAAGGTGATGATTTTTCCCGCCCCAAGGGGGGAACAGCACCCGGGGTGTATCCCCGGGCCCCCCAAATTTTTTCACATCTATCTGGGTGAGCCCATCTAAATCTCTTTTATTCATCTCTTCTAGCCTCTTGGCAAAACACTTATCATAAATCTCTATCCCTACAAATTAAAGGGCACAACTATCAAAAAATATCCCAAAATATGGCCCAACATATCTAACCTATACCTGTCTACGACCTAAGAAGGGGTTTCTTTTATCATAACATATGGGGGGGAATGTCCCCCTTTTCGGGTGGGCATGATGGGCACCACCCACCTGGGCCGACGAACCCCGGGGCTTTCGTAACACACATAATCATCCGGGCCCCAAAACTTCACAATGCGGGAAATTTTTTTGGGAAAAAAAATGCCTTTCTCTTTTCAAATCAAATAAAACTTGGGGATGCAAAATGGGGGCCATAATGCATGCGTTGTGGGCACATAGCCGATTAAAAAATGAATGCGGGGAATAATGAAAAATTCGGCTCCTTTTTCGGCCAAAACTACTGCCCGCACTGTGGGGTCTCCCTCCCCAAATACCGAACATAAATGCCGGACTCGGCCCCCTTTGGGGGAAAAATGGAGTTCGCCAACCCCGGTGGGAACATCTTCCCTAAAAATTCAAAAATCATTATTTTCTTGTGCCCCAAAGGCCCCCAAAGGGGGGGGCCCGGTCGATATATGTCTTGATATGTGGGGAAAATTCGATAAGCAAAAACGAACCACAATGGAAACAAATACGGAAAGGGGAGCAAAACCCGCTCCCAAAGGTGCTGCATAAAACAAACCTTACCGGATGGAAAAAAAATCAATAACCGGAACCCCAATGCTTACCCCGGGAACAAAATCACGCTTCCCATCATACCGTGAACGCATCTAACTTGACCGGTCATATGGGGAATGCCATTGGATTGGGATTGGCCAAAACCAATGTGGGATTGGCAAAACCCAATGTGGGTTTCCCCAAAACAATGGGGAAATTTTTTTCATCATCATTGGGTTTTTGCCCGGGTTTTCCGCTTAGGTATGCCCGCCTGGCCACGATCCCCGAAGGTCTATTGAATCCATACATATAACATTAACATAACATATACCCCAATTGGCCGAAAGGGCTCGGCGTCCCCGGACATCAAAACCCCCGTAATTTTGGGGTTCTGGCCAAAAAAACTCGGCCGGCCCACGTCATATTCCGAATACGCTCGGTAAATGGAACCCCCTTATCTTATTGAACTTCTTTATCATCATGTTTGAAATACCCCAATCATCTTCGAATACAAATCATACCCCCGAATCCCACGTCATATTTCGAAATAGGCATAGTCGCCAAATCAAAACCCGGGCCCGGGACTTACAAAAAAATGTTTTGGAATGCAGGTAGAATGGTGGTAACCAAATATAGTTTAAAACATTTTAAAAACAATAGATTAATAAAAACGAACCATCATTTAAAAACCAAAACGGAAAGTCAAACCCCGGATTTCCTTAAAAATACCCTGGGAACATGTCAAAGGAAATTTAAAAAACCATGCCCGGTATCAAATTACATACGAAAAAATTCTTTTTTGGATTTGGGGATGAAAAAATAGTCATACGGGGAATTCGGAAAAATAGTTATATTAAATTCTTTAAAAAAATAGGTCATTAAAACCAAACATAGAAAATTTTCGGGCCCCAGGCGACGTCGAGACCCCCGGGCCCCCCTAAAAAAATTAAGTCCTTACTCGTCATGAAATCATTGGGGAAAAATAAAAAAGCGATCAAGTTCCCCAAAAGTTACGGGCGTTCGTAGTTTCGAAATCGTTAAAAAACGGGGATCTTTTTTTGAAAACAAAACTTTTTTGAAAACGAAACTTTTTGCAACCTTAAAAATTTAATCATAAAAAAAAGACAAAAGGATCATAATTGGGCCGCATTAAGGATACGAATATCGAAACAAATAAGAACCGTTTACACAACTTTTTAAACTCAATCATATAAAAAACATAGGGAACCGTAACGCCCATACTGGGGATCCCCCTTTCAAAACAAATACGAATCCCAAAACATCTCGAAACTTAAGAATGGATTTCCCCAAAACCGTCTTGTCTACCTTAACCCGTCTAAGACTTTGAAAAAGAAAAAAAGGGGTTCCTTAAAGGGTTGTTTCCCAAAATTTCCAAACTCAAGTCTCGGCTTCTCAAAATCTCAACCGTCTTTGATACCCAGCATTAGCTATAAACATCGAAGAATTCAATTAAAACCATTACTTTTTCTAAAAAATTTTTTGGGACACCCCCCTAAACGGACATCCCCCTTTCTAAGGGCCCAAAACATTATCAACAATTTCCAACAAAAAATAACAAAACCCAAAAAGCAATTCCAAACGCATTCTAACATTAATAATCCCTTTTTCGTCTTCGACAACATTCTATATATTAAATTTAACCATTATCCAAATAATATCCAAGTCGCCTATTCAAAAAACAATCCAAAACCTTTCGGCGGGTTCAAGAACATTTCCAACCCCAAAAATATTCCCAAAAAACCAATCCAATGCCCCAACCTTGAAAACATTCAAATTAAAAAGAACATCAACAAAATTTTTTTTTAAAAATTTTAAACTTTGCCAACAATCCATTAAATTGGGAGCTTCTTTTCCCTAAATTCAAGAAACCATATTAATATCACCCTTTTCGTCCAATTCAACCCACATGATTATTTCAAATTGGCTATTTAAAAATTAACTTTTCATCATAGAATCCCAAAACAAAATTCCAACCATCTAAATAAATTTAGTTCTTCATTTTCCTACACTAAAGTACGGCCACCACAAAAATTCAACTTTAACTTTAATCACTAAATTTAATTCTAAAGGCAAAAACCCTAAAACCCCCTCCAAAACCCAAAAAACACACAAAAATTATTCAACATACCATCCAAAACACCCCTTTTTTAAAAACCTCCAACATTTTAAAATTTCCCTAAATTTTAATCCTTTCTACACTAAAAACACCCAAACATCTTTAAAAAATTAATTTATCACTCGGGGCCCTTACCTTCGGCCAAAAATCAACATCCTATTTTCGGTTTCCCCTTTTCCCTTTACACTCCCTGACATACCAAAACATCCTTTAAAACATGAAAAAGGAGATTAAATCTCCCACCTCTTAGCCCTTTCCCCTTGGCTGGGGGTTTGGGGGTTTTGAAGATGAATGGATGGCTTATTAACCCAAAACCATGTTAATAAAAGGGGCCCTTTCCCCTTAGTAGAAAGCTACAAAAAAAAATTTTTTTATGGAGAGTTTTGGTCTTAAAATTTTATGGGCATGGGGGATAGTTGCTTCCTTTTTGGGTTTTCCCAAACCCTTTAAAATTCTAAGGATGGTGATGAGGAAAATAAGATGACTTAGTCATCTTTTACTAAAATATAATTCATCCACGGCCCCTATTTCACTTTTTTGGCCTCTATGGCCATTTTTTATGAAAAAATTATCTTTTCAAAAAATTTTCCCCCAAAAACCTTAAATTTTTATGAAATGCTCAACTTTCCAAATTCACTTTTAACCTTTTAAATTTTTTTTATTTAATTTTCCATTTCATTCCCTTAAAATTTAAAAAAATGAAAATATGCAACTTGTGCATTAACACAAAATCAACAAAGCCGGGGAAAATTTAAAAGTCGGCTAAAAAACCCGTCCCAACCAAAAAATTTCAAAGTACAAAATGCGGGATATAACAACGGGACCCCCCCGGGGCCCCCTAAATATGTACAAAAGGGAAACATCCAAAAAGGCCCGCAGCTCGAATGGTGGGCTCGCCAAAGTAGTCCGGGAAAAAACGGCTATGGGTCGAGTCATCCCCAACCGGGCCCGCGGGCCGGGTGGCGTCCAAAAAGAAAAAAAAAGTTGGTTCGAAAAATGTCGAGTATGTAAAAACATGATCAAAATCAATGTTGGGAAAAAATTTTCATGTGAAATAACTGGAAAGAGGGGAAAAATAGCTAAAACCCGTGTTTTTCGCCCTTTTCCCTAAAGGGGCGTTCCATTTTTTTTGGTATTCCGCTTTTACATTAAAAACCCCTCTCATTTACCTTTTGTATTGTTTTTG
>NW_026724548.1:0-5367 GCF_029784015.1 Lycium ferocissimum
ACACCAAAATATGCCACTCATTACAAATTTGCATAGTCATATACTATTTTATGACTTCCACGTAGAATGGTTGGCACGAACATTATCGTGATAACCAATTATTTAATTTCTTCATCCCCATTTAATATTCTAATCATGATTTATTAATTTCATTTTTTTAATATCTCCACTAATTGTAATTAATAATCAAATCATGCATTATTAAAAATCGAGATTAAAAGTCCTTGTCCTATATCTCAAAATAACTCGCCCTGAACTTATGTCAATTAGCTTACTTATCAACTCGACGTATATAAAAAAAATACGGGTTCAACATTACTTGTCAATTAAATAATTGAATCACCCGTTATCGCGTACTATAGATGAAGACGATTAGACTACTCAGTGGTGTTTTAGGAATATTAGGCCTAAAAGTGCTAAAATCCAATTAAAACGGGTCGTTGCGCAATGCTACTCCTTTTTTATATCTATTACTTTCAGGTGAAAGATGTTATTTTTTCCCACCAGGTTGAAAGCTGTGATTGACTTGAGAAACAAGTTGCTAAGGGATTGTTGAGAGAAAGAAAGCGCGATTGGCCCTTTTAGCGTTACAAGACAAGAAATGCTATAAGAAGTGTGAAACCAAACTACCTGTGGCTTATAGATGATGAGAAGCAAGTAAGAAATTCTTTTCTCTTAGCCCCATACTTGGTAGTCAAACTTCATAGAGAATTTTGCTCAAGTAAGAGTCAATATTTGTATTGGGCTTCTCTAGGCTAATTTGACATTCGAGCTCAATTTATGGAGTTTTCAACCAAGTATTTGAATGTAGATATTTTTTTTCAGGTTTGCTCCATAAAGGTAACGGCTTAGTTCAAATTGGTTTGTCTTATTGATCGATTTTTTTTTTTTTTGAATTGGTAACTACAGCAACTGAGCATTGCAATTTGCTTCTAAGAATTTTGTGTTCAATTTTATCTCTCTCCAGTGTGTTTATGAAACAATTGTGCATAATATTGAAATATATTATTCAAGTTGTAGACCCCTGATAACAAAATGTGTAGATTTTGCAGAATCGTTACCAACTAGACACCATCCTCGCTAAACTTAATGTCCATGTCTAATTTTGGACTAACTGGCCCTTCCCTTGATCTCAAGTTTCTCCTTGGAAGTTCGATGAGTACTACTCCAAGTTTACCTTATCCTACATTGAACATTTCAGACATGGATAAGTCCCTTATGGTTGAAATTGCTAGCAATGCCATGGAGGAATTAGTTACGCTTTTACAAACTAATGAAACTTTGTGGACAAAGTCCACAAGTGATGGCAGAGATGCACTTAACAGTTAACATCGATAGCTATGGCCAGATTTTTCCAAAGGCTAACAGTTCGTTGAAAAATCCAAATGTTCGTGTTGTGGCTTCCAGAGATTAAGATGTTGTGATCATGAATGGTTTAGAATTAATCGACATGCTCATGATCGCAGTTACTAATCTTCTCACTGGACTTCTCTTTATTTAGCTTTTAAATAACCTGATAGTGAACATTTTGCTCTATTTCCCCTTTTTCATAAGTTTGTAGAACAAATGGTGAAACTTCATTTGTGTGGTTAATAGAACTAAATGTATCAATTCTCTTTTTCTCTCTTCCCTTCCGTAAAGTGATTTATATTCCAGATTTGTAATGAAAAAATAGTTTTATCACTTTTCTTTCTTCACATATAGAAGACATATCCTCCATCTAAACTCTAAAAGAAGTTCTGAATGTGAGATCTAGAGTCCTCTTCTTGGATTATCTCATCCTTACTTATTTTGACATGCCTTAAAGGAACTTGCTTATAAGTTATTTTTAAAGCTAAAAAAGATGCTAGCTAAAATTTTCTCATCTACAAGAAATAAGATTGTACATGTTGTTGATTTGTTTGCATTTTCCTATGCGGTAACCTGATAAGTATGTTCTTTGTTGATGCAGAATGCTCACAATTTTTCCTTCAAAACTTAGTAATTTTTAATTGAACTTCCGCTATAACATGCTCTAGAGTCTAGAGAGTAGTTGGATGACATTACTGGGATTGTCCTTAAAAAAAAGGCTTTTTGGTCTAGCTATCGCATGCCAGAGAAGTGTCTTGTGATTTATCGAGATGCTAGCCTATAATAAGGACTCAGAGTTGGTTGCAGGTACTGCACTTTCAGCAGTAAAGAGGATGCGTAGCTACTACTTTCGGCAGAGTAATTGAAGTTTTGCTAATTATAATATGGCAGTTGCACTAATTTAAAGTTGAATGTATGCAGGTTTGGTTTTAGTATCTTAGAACTTAGGCATTTGGAGCTGCATTTGATAGAAGTTGATGTATGCTCATCAAGTTTCTATTAGCTTTATATACTAAATTGTTAGATGAGTATCTCGATGGAAGTAATACTTTTTTTTTTTGGCTTGAAACCTCTTTTTCTTTTTCAAGGAGCAATAACTTGATCCGTTTTGTATAATTTGAAGATGCAACATAAGTGTCTGCCGGGTAAATTCTCGTTGTATGTTTATATTTGTGGATGTGATTTGGAGTATGAGCAGTTAATTGAACATGCTAAATACATGGAGTGTGAAATTTATTTTTGAATCTGTATAATAATTTGAAATTATTTTTTGGATATGTATAATGTGGCTTTATATGTTTGTTATTTGTCAAGTTTGAATTATACATCATTTATGTGGTTGTGAGATCTAACAAAAAATCATAAAAACCATAGTATTGCTTCTATTCAATTTGTGCACGGGCATCGCTCATCTAGTATAGAAATAAGGAAGAACTCTATTAAACGAATAACCCGTTAAATGAAATGCTGGTTTGGAATCTAGAATTTTCAGATGTTGCATAATTACAAATCAACTCAATGACAAAGCTCACCGCAACACGCGTGTACCCCGTATTAATTTAAATAAACTTCTTAAAAAATAGTATAAATAATACTACTCAAAGAACTTAAAGTTATAAAAGATAATATTAGAAATCACAAAAGACTCCCTAAAGCAAAACACTATTATAACACATAAGCTTAAACCATCATCTCTTAGTTCTTCTGTTTTCAAGTTTTGTAAGAGTTACAACTTAGAAGGCAGAGGCTGCAAGGTGTACAGGAAGAACAATGCTCAACTCAATTTGACTGAATTTCCTTCTACTTCTGGAATTATGCTAAACAATTTTACGAGTGACTTTTTGAATTTCTCTATTAACCATCATCCACTGTCAGTATCTAGCATCTTACAAGCTTTATTTATAGCCTTGTCCATATCTTCACACATAGCAAATACAACTATTTGATACGCAATAAATTTGAACACCACATCCAAGCATTATATCATACTACTATTAAAAGATTATTGTATACAAAGAGTAGATTTCATGAATATCTAAAAATGGTCATTGGTAGTTTCTGGATATCCAAACAAAATTACCTTATCATAAGAAAGACTACAATAAACTGCCAAATGCCCAATTGTATATTTGTAACTGGTATATGATGATTGAAAAAAAGGGAACTATTTGGTACTAAATACTCTAGCCAAACTTCATATAAACAAATGTACAATTTCATAAATACTCAAATGAAATTAAAAAAAAAAAAAAAAAAACTTACATGATTTGACACTTGCAAAGTAGATTGGTACGTTGCAAAGGTTAAACATACAAGTCTAATTGGACTTTTTGAATTACCTATTAAAAAATAGAGATCCAATTGATTTCAAACTCTATTTATATAAGCAAACCTTTGATCAGAATTTAAGTGGTTATTAATGGTTTCTTCAGTAAATGAGATTATTCATTAACAATTTTATTTTGTGACTGATGAATTTCTTGAACTGATGAGAAAATTCATGAATGTAACTGCTCTACGTGGTTGCACTTTTTAATGCACCATAATTAAATATTATCCATCACCGTATTAAAAACTAAAATTCAAGCTGTTATTCATGGTTGTCTTTCCGTCAATTTTTAACTTTTTTTTAATTAATCCTAATAATGATCGGTAATATAAGAGGTTCATTTGCGTTATGTTTATATAATTCTTAAAAGTACACAATTTATTGTGAAGTGTATTTACTATTGTGTACATAATTCTTAAAAGTACACTATTTATTATGAAGTGTATTTACTATTTTGTGCATTATTGGTATTGGAATAGTGTTTTCTTAAAGGGCAAAAATGTCATTTTAAATTTTATTTTAGTATTTTCTAAGAATTCAACTTCATGAGTCTTTTTCCACTTTTAAGATATATGAATTAGCTACTTCACATTATGGCGATTCGCTTAAAAAGATTAGCTTCCATTGGTACAATTTCCTCAATATCTGGATTAATCTGTAGCAAATCTCAAACAGCTTCAAAACATAGCTCTGCTGAGCCAGGTAAGTTTGCCAGGTGTCATTTTCTGAATGTCATTTTAAGCAGCTCAGGTGTTTGTGAAAATGCCACGTAGACTTTGTTACTTGGAGTATTAAATTGGTCGGGTTTAGAATGGATTGGGTCAACCTAATAAACAGGTCGGGTCAAGAATTTGTATGGATGGGGGTCCTAAATGAATTTAAATATTGACTTTAAATTTTTTCAATTTTTTTCTTTCTAAGAATTTGTATGCACCAGAATGTGTTTTTTATTTCTTTGTGGTTGTGGCCAATTCACGAGTCAGTACCCCTAAATATTTTGGGGTCTTCATTGCAAGTGAGCAAGAGTATACAAGCAAAGAAAAAGTAAGAGCAACCATAGCTACCTAATGAGCTCCTCAGTGAAGTGAGCTAGAGTTTGAATAATTCTAGTAATAGACAGTGTGCTATAATTAAGTCTGTTGATAATGCTAGTGGGTAGTGAAAATGTGTGAAATAGATACCTAAATTAGAATTTGAATGAAAACAATTTAAATATTCGTTAATCTTATATAGTTTGACAAGCAAAGTGTCAACGTTTGTGCTAGCCCATCACTTCACTTCTGCACAACATTTGTATGTTCATATTACTTGTAAGTTCCTTTTCTCATTTCAGTATTTTTGGTCCTTCAAAATATCAGAATTAGAAGCTGGCCCCAAGGGATTACTGATGAGATATAATAAAATGCTATATGGACCTGATACGCTAATCAGAAAAATGTCCTTGAGTTTGGTCCATGGTCATTTATGCTAATGGCTCATTTTTTGCCCTGAAGCTTAGTAAGCACTTGAGCCTAATTTAAATGTTTGGCCTATGCTCAAGCTTGACCGTTCTCTGGATGAAATCAGGCCTGAGTGAACTTGAGCTAAAAGTTTTTAGTCTAAACCTAGGGTTGTCTTTCATTGTTATACTAGATCAACTACCTATAATTTGTTTTTTTAACAAAAGGAAGTTGATAGCAGATCAATTA
>NW_026724549.1:0-67811 GCF_029784015.1 Lycium ferocissimum
GAATTTCATTCATCTCCACACTTAACAACATACATAAACCATGCATGGCATATAAAAGAAGAGATTAGAACATACCTTCTTCTTTCAACTTGTCCACACGGCTAAGAGCAATTTTTTTGCAAGAATAAGTGTTGTGTTTGATCCAACAACTATCCCACGTTGAAGAGCACCTCTCAATTGGTAAGAAAACTAAGAGAAATTATTTTTGGATGAAGGTTTCTTGATCTTCTCCTTCCACTAGTCATGGCCGAATATGGCCATGTCTTTCTCCTCTATCTCTTTCTTGAAATTTCTAGAGACAAAAGTGAAGAAATAGATGACCAAGTCATCTTTTTATTTGCATATTCTAGCCAACCATGTGGCCATGGCCCACCTAAGGTGGCCGGCCACATGGCCTTCATTTTCTCTTCCTTTTTTTTTTTTTTTTTGTTCCATAAATTAATTTCCTTTCCAAAATTAAAATACTTTCCAAAAATGGAATTTGACCCCAAATGTTTCTTTAATATTTCCATGCCAATAAAATCATGCACAACTTATTCTTTTAAGACAAGCAAAATCTCCACTTCCCATCTCGGAATGGTCTAATCCCCAACTTATCGTAATTGACCCGAATTATCCCGACGTGCGAAATACGGGATATAACACATAAGGTCGTGAACCCCCGGTTATATTATGGAGCATTCATGAACATTCCACCTCACCTTGAAGGAATTAGCACATAAGGTGAGTGTCTACAATAATCAACATCAACGAACTATGGATAGCTTCATTAGCTTTATAGGAACATCATATCATAGGCTATATCATCTCTTAGACTTAAGCTTATCATTATCATTATCATTATCATACTCGTGGCGTATCTGTTATTTCGTATGGCTATTCATGAACAAGGACTCATAGTCTTCTAGAAGATAGGAAATTCATAAGGAAGGACGAAATTCATACCATAAGATTCACGCGTTAGAAAGAAGGGACTAGCCTCACATACCTTTGTCATTTATTATTTGATTGCTCGCTCGTTCTCCTTTAATGAACTCGTTCATACCTTCAATGAAATCCATATTGGCATTAGCTAGGCAATCATAAGAATGTACTTACTAGAGCTAAAGAAAATTGGCAGCGTTTCCTTTGTTTATACTACTTTCCGCCATATTCCATATCAACTCCCAACATTCATACAACCATCACAATACCACTAACAACAATCGTTATTCATTTACATGATTCGCATTTCACACTTTCACTTCGATTCTCCATAATTATGGCCAAAGTTCACTATCGCGTCCTTTCGTATCCAAAGCTTATTTCATGTTCTAAATGTCATTTATAACGTATTTATAATCTCAACATAACCATTTCCATGATTCAACTCAACTACCATTCAATAATGACACTATCCTCACATTTGTAACCCATTTTCTATACTCTTCCACAATCCATGTGTTTCAACTTATTAATACCTCAAATAGCATGAAAAGATCGTGAAACTCACCTTAGCTGATGGAGGAATAGGCCTTGATTGATGATACACTTTTTGCACAAAAACCCTATTTCATCTCTCTTGGGTTTTCTTGATTTGTATGACTTTTAATGGGTTTCCTTCACTTGATTCACTTGATTTCTTGTTGATGATCTTTGATTTCTCTTGTTTTCTTATGGTTGAAGTGTATGGAAAGGTTCTAGAGTTTTCTTGAAGTGTGGAGGTGGAGGATGAAATGAAAATGAAATGAGAAGGGTCCCTTATATTAATTCAGTTTCAGTCCCGACCACTTTATACGGACCAACATACGGTCCGTATATTTTCTACGGACCAATATACGGTCCGTATATTTTCTACGGGCCGTATGTCTGGCCGTAGAACTGGTCCAGTGGAGTATGCCATACTGGGCTGAATCTACGGTTGTACATACGGTCTATACATTTTATAAGGCCAGTATGTCTAGCCGTAGATTTGTCCAGTTTTTCGAGAATTGTTTTGTCGACTCGTTTGATCTCCGATCCTTATGGAACCTTCTTAACACTTGTTTAACACCTCAATTCCAATCTAAGGGATGTTATAACTCTTTCTCAAGGTGTCATTTAGACATCATTAACTTAATACTCGAAGTCCTTACCCGATACGCTCAATTTATAACTCGCTTTCCTTAACAACTTTCTCTCCTTAACTCGAATGTCTTTGGAAATCTTAATTAGGACCATCAAACACTATTTCTTACTCGTCAAAACATCGTATACGTCATGCCCCTCGATAGTCTATTCACTGTACGCTAAGGGGAAAATTTCCGAGGTGTAACAAGTTCCCTACTTGTCATTACCCAAAATACTACTTTAAATCTCAAATCTTGCCTATAATAATCCCTACGGATACTCTAAACGATGATGTACCCAACTATCTGTCCAGTCGGAATAGTACTTTTTTTATTCCAAGAATTAACGCCCAATGTCCACTTGTAGTGTCCTCTTCATTTTATCATTCCATAGCATCCGGTACCATACTTTCCTATTAATCAATTTGTAACCATCATAGACGTATAATCTTCGTGATCTCCTAAATCTTTGGTCCTTGTCCTCCTTTGGCAGAGTGCCCATTATTTACAACCTTCTTGGTTCTTGTTAGAAGGACGTATAGATTGGTTCCGGAGTCCTCACATTCACCCTTGGTCACGCACAATCTTAATCTATTTCATGTTGATTTACTCATGCTTGATCCTATCGTCTGCTTTCCTACTTTCATCCTGACCTTTTCCTCAATTATATATATATCTGACCCTCAATGGGTATTCCTTTTTCCTTGTCCAAGTTTCTCCCTCCTTCTTGATATCATAACCTTCTTTTTCCTAATGCTCCTTTTTATATTGTTAGTCGAGTTACCGCTATCCGACTTTGATCCTCGAGAAAACCCAATCCTGATTCCCTCTGTAGCGCTTGCTACCTCAATTTTGATATACAGCACAATCAATGCTTTTGACATGTCGTAACATCAATCATAAGGGTATACATAATACTCGATGTAGCCACTCGTGACTTATCTTTCTATCTCCTTTCAACACCCCCTTTTCCATTTGATTTTTGTCCTAAATCTGTAGCTTTAATACATCTCCCCTCTTTTGACCGACTAGCCCGACTCATACCTCAGAATCATTTCAAAATTCTAATCGCAAAGCTCATATGCTCCTAATTTTCCCTCGGGCTATTCTGGTTTCTCTTATTCCCTTTTTCGTATGTCTAAATCTATAGGTCTTCCTAGCACACCTTTCCACATCCTAACTGTGAATCCCGGCAATAAATCTTTACTTAGAAACCTTTACTCGTACTCGTACTCGTACCCTGTCTCCTTTTCTAAAAGAATCAACCTCACATCCTTTACTTTCCTGCAACAATTGAATCGATCCTTGCGATATTTTACCTTCACTCATACACCTACTCTCTTCTCTCCTTACACATAAATCGACATTGCACCTAATTTCTCTATCATTAAATAACCTTCACAAGACCCATCTGAAAATAAATTCTTGAGGTAAAGTCTTCTTATAAGGGTTAGCTAAAAATATGCCACATGTTCCTAAGGTCGGCACAATCTCTACTTCCTTCATCGGCCAAGTAACATCACATTTAGAAGTTGTATAAGAAATCCAGAAAACAATCATAAATGTAAACTAGCTTACCTCTTACGTCACGACTCGAAATATACCTGAACCATTATCGATCATCCTTTTGTAATTTCCTAGTCACTTCCTCTTCCATTCATTAGCTATACATTTCAATCATTCTTGCGACATCCTTACCATATCTGACTCATAATCATTTATACCAATACTTAACTCTATGTCGATTCCCTCAACTTCTATTGTCCTTGTAATCCCAATATCATCATTCACTTCCTTTGTAAATACCATTCCTCTGTTGAAATCAAGAGTTAGTGCAAGGAATTTCATTTCCTATGACTTGACTCACATCGCACGATCTTAGATGTGAAAGAAGGGCAACCATCCTAAATGCCCTGTAGCCGCTTGTTTATAAATGTGGCGCACAACACACCATAAACAAGACTCTACTGGACACGACTTTGCAGACAACCCCTAGGACGAACTGCTTTGATACCACTTCTGTAACGACCCAAACCGTAGGGCCGCGACTGGCACCCAAAACCCTACTCGGCTGAGTGCCACAGAACTATTCCATCCAGGAGTCACAACTTCTCCCTTTTCGCTAATTCAAAGAATCCTTTAGTCAAAAATAAAATCTTTACAAAAATAACGCATAAAAACACATCGACCTATATGGTCCCTTTACACAACTGTCGACTCCTCGATGCCCTATCCACAGGACACTGTCTGCAAAAGTCTCTAACATACACGAGATACCATAACATAAGTACTCTGACTCGGCAACGCTCCGAACTGAGACGGAGCTCGCTAATCCAAAATTCGATAGCCGGGAACATCCTATAGCCAACGTCTTCTACTCATTTGTAAGCACCGCGTGGCATGAAACGCAACCCCGAAGAAAGGGGTCGAACGAATAGTGTACTCGAGTATGTAAGGCATGAATAACATCATAGTAAGAAGTATAGAACATAACGAGGGGATAAAGATGACCCGTACATCCGATTGCCTCTTAGGCGGATACCACACATGCAACTTTAACCTTTTTAAATCAATATGTACATAAAATCATGGATGACAACTGAAACATTTTAATGAATATGCAAAGATAAATTAAAACATCACTACATAGGCCACAGCGTCACCCCTTGTCAACCGTGCCATATATATACACATCCCAACAAAGGCCACACACACCCCCGTCAACCGTGCCATATACATACACATCACAATAAAGGCCATAGCGTCACCCCCTTTGAACTGTGCCATATACATACACATCACAATAAAGGTCACCGCGTCACCCCTGTCAACTGTGCCTTATATATACACAACAAAGGTCACAGCGTCACCCCCTGTCAACTGTGCCTTATTTATACGCAACAAAGTCACACGTCACCCCGTCAGGTGCCTTATTTACACACAACAAAGTCACGGCGTCACCCATTAACCGTGCCTTATATATAAACAAGAAAGGTCACGCGTCACCCCACTCGTCGTGCCTTATATATACACAACAAAGGTCACAGCGTCACCCCTATCAACTGTGCCTTACATATGCATGAAGAATGAAAATGAGTGCAGTGCATATTCAAAAATGAAATATTGGAACTTTGTAATGTCACAAAATAGCCATATACATGTATTAAACTCATGGCATGCATAGGAGTTCAATTAGAAGCTATTGCTCTATCTCGCCTTGAAGGAACAATTTATAAGGTGAGATCAATAACAATGAAATAAATCCAGAAGATCATGAAATAGCTTAACATTTTTACATCATCGTTGAAATCATAACTTGAGGCCTTAAGCATAAGATCATCCTCAACGTAATTCTCATAAAACATTCTCACTTTTAACATCATTAGAAACTATAAGAGCCATAAACTTCTAGCTTTTGAAATCAAGGAGGTTATGGAAACACTTTTGGAATCATACCATAGGAATCATGCCTTTGAAAGAAAAGGGACGAGCCTTAACATACCTGTTCAACCTCCTATTGGCTACGCTTATGCGTCCGAGCTCGTAAGTCTACATTTAAGAGGATTTACACTAACTTTAGCCTTTTCATCGCACACTTGTATCAAGTTTCAAATCAAACTATTCTATATTCTGCCGAAAATCGGGCAGCACTTCCCCTGTTTATATGCCTAGCCCGAATTCTCAATTCAACAACCAACAACAATACCAATCATTAACCACAATATTTCCAACTCCAAAATAGTTCATAAACATCCCATATGGTGCTTGTCCCATAATTCCATCACAGAACCATTTTATAACAATTTTACAGCTCCTTCTCCGTAAATAAACCAAGATTAACTTTAATAACAAGAGATTCACACCTTTCCTTCGATAAAAATGCTATATCTTCACTCCCCCACCTTGATCTTAAGCCACAATGCGAAAATACACAATTTTGTAGTTGCAACTATACGCCGTCTGGATCGGGATTTGGGAATTATACCTGGTTTCGGGCTAAAAAGTTGATGATGGAAAGTTGGGGAATATTTTGGAACATTTGGTAAGGTTTTGGGTGTGTTTGGTTGAAAAATAGGGGCCTCCCTTTTATATAACGGTCCGGTTCGGCTGACCGATATATATTTCCTTCAGCGCGTTCGCGCTGGCTTATTTTTTCTGACTGCGCCTTTGTTCAGTAAAAAGGTTATAACTCTTGATTCCGATATCGTGTGAGGGCCTACAACCTATGGTTGGAAAGATATTTTAATTATCTACAACTTTCATTCTTGGAGTGTTTCCAAATTCCAAACTTATAATGGCGTTTTGGCCCCTCCAATTCAGATCATCCGAAAGTATTTCCTTAAATTGTCCTTTTGGAGGGCTTATGCCCATATTTGGCTTATGGGTCCTTCTTAGGACTTGCTCAACTTTCCACTTACTACTCATATGTCTCTTCATATGTCCTTTATAAAACCCCAACGTGTGGGCCCCACTTGGCTTACAGTAACGAGGGTCTTTCATCAAGCAACATATGAACCAATTCATACCCTATGGTCTCCAAATGTCATATGTATACATATTTTTATACTCACATCATATAATCTTCATCCTTGACCCGAGCCTAAAATTTGCTCAGCGCGTTCGCGCCCCTTGGTGACGTGTTCGCGCTGAGTTAGCCCCTGGCGTCTTGCGCGTTCGCGCCACTCCCTGGCACGTTCGCGCAGGCTATTTTCCTGGCCTGCCATCCCAACTTGTAACGTCCATATCTTCTTACCCCGATGTCCTATTGGGGAGTGGTTTGTTGCATCAGAAACTAGACTTCCCGAACTTCACTTTAGGCTTTTGTTTCACTTCAAAACTCTTAATATACTCAGAAATATTCTTTCTCCCAATTAGACCAAAAATTTATGTACCAAACCTTGCCCAACTTTCCTTCAAAGCCTCGGAAGCTTAATCTCCTTAGTTCACTTATTTTTAAATCCTTCTATAACCTGTTACATGAACTCGAACTCTTAAAATTATAAAACGAGCACCTATGATCTGGCATCTTCTTGACAATAACTCCGATGTCTGTAATTGAATAGCTAACACCTAAAAAAATCTCAGCGTGCAGAACTACGGGGTGTAACAATCCCATCAATAATGTTTTGAGGGTCCACATCCGGCTTTGACCGGAAAAACTTCGGAGGGTTCAAGCTAATAAAATTGCGGGCCCTTGCACTAACAGCCCTATCACCTTGCCCTGTACCTTGCCATTGAGTCTGAGCGGCAACCAACTGAGTATGTAAATGAATGGCCTCTTTCACATCTTGGCTTGAAGCATCTGGTGAAGGAGCTGGGCTGAGACTCCCTCATGCTCCTCAGAAATAGGCACTGAGTGAGAGGACTGAGATTGAGCCGCATTCTGGGACTCACCTCCCTTTATATCTATTGGCGGTACCCTTTCTCGACCCGCTTTTCTGCCACTGTCTTGCCCTTTTGGGCTACCGTAGCTTTTCTCTTCACAAGCATTTCTGAAACACACAATACACGGTTAAGGAAAGAGAAATCCTTATAACATGGCTCTATCGCACGATCTTATGAAGAAAGAAGGTCATTCATTCCTAAAATGTCCGCAGCCTTCTGTTTATAAGTGTGGCACGCAACACACCCATAAATAAGACTCTACTGGACACAGGTCGTAGACACACCCTAGGACAGAAGTCCTCTGATACCACTTTTGTCACGACCCAACCGGAGGGCCATGACGGGCACCCGGTGCTAACCCACCCGGGCACCTCTTATCGTACATTTATATTCATATCTAGGTGAGCCACATGGCCTACACATGATTTCTATACATCAATAATACTAATCTCATTGGGCAACGACTCATTTATATCATCATCAACAACTATGCCCATATCCATATACACAAGCCGACGAGGCTAACAAGATGATATACAAAATATAAGCCAACAAGGCTAAAAGACATCTAACCATACACAACTGTCTACAAGCCTCTAAGAAGAGTATGTAACATCATATAGATGGGATAGGACCCCGCCATGCCCATATGTATGTACACAAAAGAATAATACCAACAGTTGTAGCTCCGGATGAAAAGGAGCTCCCCTATGCAGTCCCTGAACAAGAAATCTACGGATCAAAACTCGTCTCCCTACCCACACAAGGGCATGACGCAACGTCCACAAACAAAAGGACGTCAGTACGAATATTGTACTGAGTATGTAAAGCATAATCAACATCATAGTAGGAGCATAAGAAATAGCATAAGATAGAAGAATTAGGAGGTAATAGAGCCATTTTTACCTCTAGTGGCCATCATCATATTGGCTTATTCGTCTCTCATAGGGACCTTCCATTTCTAATGCTTACTCATGTATACATATATATATATACACATATATATATATATATATATATATATATATATATATATATATATATATATATATATATTTTTTTTTTGTATCATACCCGACCATAAAGGTTCGATGTTTCACTCGGCCGGCCTTGACAAGGGTCGGTGTTATACATACCGCCCTACCAAAGCCATGTGTTATCCGTACCCAACGGCGGTGCGCGCACGATAAGTATCATACCCAGCCATATAAGCTAGGTGTTACATAATAGTCATACATACTTAGACATGTATACATAAGAGTCCATAAGAATCATCAACATCATTACCATCATCGCTTTCGTTACATCTATCATTAGAAGATCAACTATCATATAAGGGAGGTAATAGCATCGTGAAAGTATCGAGGATCGTGAGCTTTAGTAATTTTAGAGATAAAGTCACTTGGAAGATATTATGGAACACATGAGAGGGTTTATAGCAAAGGAATCATGCCTTAATGAAAGAAGGGTTAGCCTTACATACCTCTTAGTCTTCTTAACTACTCAACATTCATCGTCGAAGCTCGAACAATCTACATTTCGAAGGATTCATACCATAGTTAAGCCTTAATGATACTCTTAAATTTAAACTAGAATAATTCATGATCTAATAAAAATTGAGCAGCATTTTCCCTATTTCGTCAACTTTCACCATATTACAAAACAACTCCTAACACCACAATAACATCCAAAATATCATAATCAAGTAATCACATTCCATTAAGCCTTCAAAATTCATCCTTATGTTCAACTTATACTAACAACTTCACACCCAACCTTAGCACATTTTCATACAATGCTTCCTTATCACTATTACTACCTTCCATAACAATATTATACCCATATCATACAAGAATCATGACTCAAGTTAGCTTACTACTCAAAAACATCATAAAAGCTACATTAAGACTTCATTCTCCACTTTCTTCTTCTACCATGTACAATCTTTGTTGTTCAACTCTCAACCAAGCATTCATGATAACATGAAATAAGCATGAAAACTAACCTTTTATCTCACCTAAGAATGAGCTTTGGTTGTATAACTCCCGCAGCTTTATCAACTTATGTGAAAAACCTAGCTTCGATACCAAATAAATATTAGCTCAATCAGAAAACCTTCAGAACCGCTTCTTGACTTCAAAATCTTATAGCCTTTAAACTAACCCTAGCAAGACTTCTAACACATGGGTACCTTGATTCTTGCCTCTTGATCTTTGTTTTTTTCTTGGGTTGGAGTGGAATATTCTTAGAGAAGGGTTTGGATCTCTCAAGACTTGTGGAAATATGAAAAATGAAATAAAAGAACAAGGGCCATCTATTTATACGTAAGGCATGAACGTAACATAATAAGAGATGTAGAGAGAAAAAAAAAAAAAAAAATAAGAAGGGAGTGCTGCCCGATGGACTTATACGGACCATTTATACGGTTTGTATAATATTATACGGTCCGTATAAGTGGACTGTGTAACATCACCATGGAAACATCCCTTTCTGTAAAGGTCATGTTATACGGACCTTCTTTATACGGACCGTATAAAGTTATACGGACCATATAAGTGGTTGTATAACTCCCAGTTATCCGAAACTTTCTCTCGTTGATTCGTTTGACTTCCAATCCTCGTGAAACCTTCTTGGTACTTACATAAAACTTTATTAACCATACAATAGGCCCTATATCATCCCCTCAAGACATCACCAAATAAATATTAGCTCAATCATAACGAAAACCTTTCCGAACCTGACTTACATTTCACTTCCTTCAACAAACTAAATCTCACATATTCATATGACTTCAAAATCTTATAGTATGCACTTTAAGCTATCTAATACTTCCCTTAATCTTGTAAGGACTTCATAATCATCTTAAGCTCACATTAGCCTATTCACAGGCAACTTCCTTCTTAAAATACATGTCACACACACATATATATGTGTCCCTTTCTTTTTTTCTCTAGAATTTTCCTTTCGAGATGACTAAGTTCTTTTCCTTGTCTGTAACACTCGACACCTTTTTTGCCCCTCGACTTTTCTCAATATTACCATTTTGGAGCTATAGATACGGGGACATCATTGATTAAAATTATTTTAGAACATAGTGTTTAACTTTTTCACCATTGCCTCACAATATCCGAACGTACGAACGGGGCCAATGGATCGGGACGTAACACTCGACACCTTGATGCCATAGATACGGACTCATTGATAGATGTTCCATTCGGACAAAGATTGATAACTGCGTAGCCTCGAACGCCCTCCAGAAGGGCTAAGAAGGCACGAGCGAGAGGACGATTTCGATTCGGGGAGTGGACTTCTTTTGATATTATTGCATTCATTTACTTTAAAGCCTTGTAATCCCACTTGGGAAAGATATTATTAATGAAAAACATTGGGATTTTTATTTATTTTTGGGAAACACTAAATTTGTTTTACATATGGCACAATATTACTTCATGCGTTAGTAGCATTGGAGTAACGAGGTATAGGAAAGTGAATTATATATCGTCTAAATGCTTATTTGATATAATTGTTGTGTGAAAATGATATATAATGTTAAAACTCTTGATTGGTCCACATTCCAGCCACTACCTAAAGAAAAACAAAGAAAACAACCCCTAAAACTAAATTTAGCTCTACTTTTAAAAGGTTGATTTGCTAATAGGAAATGGAGACTCCAGGCAGCATGAGCATGACTTCTCCTTACGTCAACCTAGTCAGTGAAGATGAGAACATAGAAGCGACAAGTAAGGAAAACCGACAGTGGGACGATAGTATGGCCTTGGCTACCGCTAGAATGAAAGAAGTTGTCCAAACCACTAAGGCGGCCAATGAGAAGATGAAAGAAGCTGAAACTCTCCTAGCTTATATTGAGGAACTAACTAAGCAACACCCTGCCAATCAGGTAAAATGGGGAAAGGCGCCTGAAGCACCACTTGAGGGTTATGTCCCACTCAGTCAACAAGAAGGTCTTGACCCCATACCTTACGGAGATGACGAACTACTTATCCCCAATTTGAAAGTCTATGGAGACCCGCGCGAACCTCAGCTCGAGGAACCGCTGGTTTCATGCACAATTGTTCTCAAGGGCACAAGATCACATAATTGGGGTATGCCAGTAGAAATGTCCATACAAGAACTCTTTGAGACTTTGGGGAGTTTTGGAGTGTATGCGCAAAACCCAAATCTGTTGCCACCGTGTGCTCCTTCCATGATCAACAAAAAATGCCTCTACCACTAAAGTCAGTCGGGGCATACAGCCAATGAGTGTGGAGTGCTGGAGAGAAAGTTGATCCAATAGATTGACCAAGGGAGAATTAGCCAACTATAGGGGCCCCATTCTTTCCTAACCCATGACCAAGGGAAAAATCATCAAGAAAAGATATCAAGGGTTAAGTTCTGGAGAAGCGACTTTTCCAAATTTGAGGAGTCATAGGATAGGATTCAGTCCCTACTGTGTAGTGTGAATAAGGTAAGAGCAGTGTCGCAAACCTATTAAGGTCGCCTAGGACCTCCAAGAGAAAAGGTTTGTGTATTTCATCATGGTTGCCACGCCACGACATTGAGGAATGTGTGGATTTCAAACTTGAATTAGAACGCCTCGTGAATGAAGGCCACGTTTGGATTGTAGCAGGAAGACAAGGTTCGAAGATAAAGATGAGAAAACTATGAAAAGTTGCCTGGTATTGGTTGGGTAGAAAAATCAAAGTATCCCTTTACTGCTTTCAATTGAGAGGAACATCCCTTTCCCTTTTATGTAAACGGAACCACGCTGACCTGATGTCCCGTTGGGGATACGTGCGAAGCCTACATAAGGCCTGGTCAGGGTAGAAAATTAAGTTTCGGGTAGCATAGAAAAAACCTTTTATGTGTATTCCTGAACTACGGATCGACCAGATTTCCCTTTGGTGGGATACGTAGGCAGTCTATTTAAGACTCGGTCCTTTTATAATAAAAATTAAAATCCCCCTTAGTACAGGATGGGTAGAAGCAAATCAACCATGAAAACCACTTACCAAAAATCAGTATTCCTAATAACACTAAAAGACCAAAATACCCTCGGAATGTAAATCAATCAAGAGTTGAAATAAGATATATGCATCTATCTGCTATAAACTGCAAACAACGTGATATTTTGTATTTTGAGGCTAAACTAACACTAACTTGGGAGCCTTTGAGTTGTTTTCTCTTATAGACAGGGGTCGATTCACTGGTACCAGTTACTCAATCAAAAGTTACTGCTGCGTCCTTAAACCCTCCACAAGAAGAAAACATGCCTGAGACTCTACCACCAAACAACAACCAGAAAAGAACTGCTTTAGTCGAGTGTACCCCAATAGCTGACATAGCTGGAGTGCCTTTGGAAGAGGCTGTTAACCTGTTAATAGGGCAATTAGCTGAAGCTAGAGAAGAAGCAGCCCACTTAAGGGCCGACAAGGAAAATACTACTAATACTAAGGCTAGAAGGCCTGCACCTATTTTCCCAAATTTGGACTTACCAATCCCTGATCATTTCCCGCAAACTCAGACTCGGGCTACTTTTCAAACCCCACTGCATTGAAACACCACCAACATGGTGGATTCCTCCTACCAAACACCTACTCACGCTACAACATCTCATAACACAAACACTTATCAAGCCCCTCGGGCAGCGGGAATTCCTACAATCTATCCCGTATAACCAAATGTTACTTTTCAAGACCATGTCACCCATATTGACTCCTCTCCAGAACTAGAGAACATGAAAATATTCTTTGAGGCTAGAATAGACAAAATCGAGAAGGAGATGAGGAAGAAAATTGCAGAACTAGAACACTACTCTAAAAAGAAAGAGGGGCTAAGATACTCTGATTTGTGCATACATCCGAACTTGGGTCTACCAGAAGGTTTTAAAATTTCCAAATTCAACCATTTCAATGGATCGAGCAATCCCAGGGCCCACTTAAGAGCTTATTGCGACCAGTTTGTCGGAAATGGTGGAAATGAAGCTTTGCTCATGAGATTATTCAGTTGAAGTCTGTCTAGAACAGCCATGGAGTGGTTTATCTCACAAGACATCATTCGATGGAAGACATGGGAAGAGATGGTAAGTTCATTCATGGAAAGATTCCACTTCAATGTAGAAAACATGCCCGATCGCTTCATATTGAAGAAAATTCATCAGAAATCGATCGAAACCTACAGAGAATATACCAGTCATTGGAGAGATAAGGCAGCGCGTGTGCAACCACCTATGACTAAAGATGAGTTGCTAGCTGCATTTATACGGTACCAAGAAGCTGATTATTTTGACTAAATGATAACTATGAAAGGGAGCTCCTTTGCAGATTTAGTCGCCGTTGGGGAAGACATCGTAGATGGCCTCAAGACCGACAGGATTGTCAGTGTATTAAATAGAGCAGGTGCGTCTGGCGCCATGAGTGGTAAAAAGAAGAAAGAAGGTGTAGCTTATGTTTCTAGAGCTACTAGCCCAAAAAGCCGGGGAAAAAAAATAACCTAAAAATATCAAGACAACTACCAATCGCCGCCACTAACCAGCTATATAACCACTTCATCCCAATATAGCCCGCTATCTGTGTGCTATGCACAACCTAGCTACCAATCTCCACAACCAAATTACCAAATGCCGGGACCTAGCAACCAAGCTCCACGACCAAATTATCGAATGCCAGCACTCAATAACCAAGCTCCACAAAACCAGACTTTCCAAAACTAGCCTCCACCAGAAAACTATGAGGCAACCCAAAAGAAACCTCCGAGAGTATTCACTTCTTTACCATAATCAAGGGCAAGTCTGCTTGCCAAACTAAGAGACGATGGTCAAATGAATGTACAGGCCAAATTTCACTTGCGCCAATTATTCTAACTAAGTTGGCCATACTACCGAATATTGCATAAACTTAAGGAACAAGCTACAAGATATGATTGACAATCATGAGCTTATCCTGGAGCCAACACCTCCAAATGTGGACACAAATCCTCTCCTGAAGCATGGAGGGAATCAAATTCACATGATAGAAAGAGGTGATGAATGGGAGGAGAGCCCAGTGATCATTTGTCCAGATATAGAAGGATTGGAAAGCACCGTCACCTTGTTGTCCTTACAAAAGCAAAAAGAAGTGTTAGGCCCCATAGTAAGAAAATTTGAGATATCCCAGTCATCTGCTGTAGCCCAGAAAGAGCCTTTCATGCTCAAATATCCCTCAACAGTAGCTCGAATTCAGAATGAGCCGTTCGTGCGCAAAACATTAGAGCTAGTTGAGAATACACATTTTGTGATCAAACCACCGCACCTGACGATGGTCAATAAAGGAAAAGAGATAGCCACTGTGGTTCAGGGTATGACCAGGTTTGGAAGGTGTTATGCTCCAGAAGAGCCTGTACTCGAAGCACCACATTACGAAAATCCTCAGAAAAGACCAATCACTGAAGGCGAAGCTGAAAACTTTTGGAGGCAAATGCCAGTCAAATATTATTCGATTGTTGAGCACCTGCATAAGACACCTGCCAGGATATCAGTAATGTCACTCTTCATCTTCTTAAATCGTCTCACATGGTTCGTATCGAACCCCAAATCGATATTTCCCATTTTTTATATTCACTGGTTCTCTGATTCCCCGTAAGTTCCTTCCCAGACCTTTCCGGGCTCAAACCCACTTCTTATCATAGTCGTAGCAGTCATTTTGTAGATCGGTGGCATAGGGATATCTTCATCATCTCCCTTGCGATCTATCATGGCTAATTCGACGGTGTGAAAGTCAGTACAAACTGGTGACTGCTCTATGATTGGTACTGAATTGTTTGGATAGTTGTGGATACTTCCTTTATCGTGAATCATGACTTCTTGATCATCCCATATAAATTTGAGAGACTGGTGCAACGAAGATGCCACGACTCCAGCTGCATGCAACCACGGTCATCCCAACAATAAGTTGTAGCTCGTTTTGATATCCATGATGACGAACTCCACCACGAACTCTGCGGGACCTATTTGTATATGCAAATCTATTTCTCCAATTGGATTATTGGTTGCGCCATCATAAGCTTTTACATTTGTTCGACTGCGCGGATTTTGCCAACATCATATCCAAGCTGTTTCAAAGTCGTCACAGGGCATATATTCAACCCATCCCCCCATCAATCAGTACTTGACGGATAATCTTATCGCGGCATTCAACTGTTATGTGTAAGGCCTTGTTGTGGGTCTTACCCTCTCTTGGTAATTCATCATCCGAAAATGATAGCCTATACGTTCGTACAACATACCCTACAATCTTGGCCAATGTTTCACTTGTAGTACCGGGGGTACTTGGAATTCATCCAAAGCTTTCATTAAGGCTAATAGAACATGGACCAAGAGGTCCTGTTGAAATGAGAAAGACATTTCCTTATCTATACCAATCCTTCATAGCATGTCCATTGAGTCACAACGAAGAAGATCCAGAAGAGGGTTTAAGGACGTTATTTTGTGAAGAGGAGTGCGCATCCATCATTGAAGAATGCTTTGAAGCACTGGAGATTCGTCATACTGAGATAGGAGAAATGTCGAGTGGATGGACTTCCACCACATTGTTCACCTTGCGGTAGAAAGCATGCTCACCTTTAGAAAAACGGCGAAAGTTGGCTTTGAGGCCCGGGTTATCACCCTTTCATGCTTTTGCATTTCCTTATTACGTCTTGTTTAATAATGGAAATGGCTCGATGTTCCATTCCGAGTCAGGACCACAGTCTGTATCACTCCTTTAAAATTTCAATGAAAATGCCTCAAAGTTTGCAATAAGACAAAATTGTTTTAGTTTACCTATATATATATATACATACTCATGCTGCATCAAAAGTTCATATGCACGTACATGTTTATCAGAGTTGGTTACAGGTACAGGTTGAGTCTATTACTCTTTTATCATCCGAGTCGAGATATATTATTTCGGTTCTGCCTTACATACTCGGTACATTGTTCGTACTGACGTCCCTTTGCTTGGGGGCGCTGCGTTTCATGCCATGCAGGTGCATACAGATGAGTAGAAGACATTTGGCTATAGGATGTTCCCAGGCTATCAGCTGGATTGGTGAGCTCCATCTTAGTTCGGAGTGTTGCCAAGTCAATATACTTATGTTATGGTATTTTGTATATGTTAGAGACTTTACATACAGTGTCCTGTGGTATGTTTGTCTAGATGTTGAAAGATTGATGTCAGTTGAGTCATTTGTTTACTTTAAAAGAGTATGTATTTTAGATGATTTCTTTTTGGCAAAGTTTTATGTTCTTAAAAGTTTTTGAAATGACAAAAGTTTTGATAGAGTGAATGTCCGAGGGTTCCCTCGACTCGATGCGAGTCGGTGCCCGCTATGCCCTATCGTGATGGGGTGTGACAAATTGGTATCGCAGCGCTCATCCGAGGGGTTGTACGCAGTCGTGTCCAGTAGAGTCTTGTTTATGGTGTGAAGCGCGCCACATTTATAAACAAGAGGCTGGACATCTAGGATGGTTACCTTTCTTTCTTATCTTAGATCGTTCCGTAGCTATGTCATAGGTTATGAAATCCCTGGTCCTAACCCCATATGTCTTGATTATTGATGAGTGATGTAAGGATTGGTGCTCGTATCAGAAAGGTATGTTTTCCGTCTATTGGTGCTGATATATGAGAAGAATTTGGTATAGCTGAACTATGGATCATTTGTATTTCTACGGTTGCCATGCGAGGTACTGGACTTGCTTTTACGAGGTGCAAATTTGTGCAGTGCTTGGGATAGTATGAATTACAAGGGAAGCTTATTAAAAATCTCTCAAAGCTAAATCATGTGAGTATGTGTACATTGCGTAAGTAAGAAATGTGACAAAGATGGTAAGTGAAATATGTTGAAGTAATACTTGAACCGTCCTAGAAGGAATTCTTAGATGGCTCGGTTAAGATTAGGATTCAGATGGGTTATATTAAAGGCTTTATAGGAATGAGACTTATTGGGATTATAAAGAAAATTGATAAACAAGTAAGATATCCTGAATGATCTGCAAGGAAGGTGATCAATAGTACAATTTGAGGTTTTATAAAAACAAGTGAGTGAAGTATTGCGAGTCATATGAAGACAATAAGGTAGTAAATTATCGAAAGGATTATGGAATCAGCTATATGTTCAAGTCAAGTTAAAGAGTATTGCTGCACATAGATACGGACTGATTTTGAGATTTATGGTCGAAGCTATTGAGATAATTATATACGAGTGGGATTAAGGGGAATAGTAGGGTTTTGATAATGAGGTGATACAATATGAGGGAAGTACAAGGCAACGCAAGTTAGAGTGTTAAGATAAAAACTGCCGGCCAAGATTAGGCTATTTCGATACTAATTGGAAGGATAAGAGTGTAGGGACATAAGGTGAGCTACGAAAGTATTTTTGAGTTAAACTAGATAGAATACATGGAAGTGAGATCTAAAAAAGACCAAGGACAGAAATATACTGCAAAAGATGACCAGGGGTGGAAAGAAGAAAGGATGTAGAGATAATCACATGGGATAGTATTTATGGAAAAAGGAAATACAATAAGAAGAAATGAGGAAATGGTTGCTCAAGAAACCGGAACAATTGGTGACAACAAAAAAGGAAGCCGACAAATGAAAAAAAAAAAAGCAAAATGAGTTCAGAAAGGACATGAGATTTAGAGTTCCGAAAGGTACCATAGGACGATACTTTTAAGAAAAAAATAAAGGAAAAATAAGCAGGCATGTGAAGACAAAAGGGAAGGATGTTAAGGATCATGACGAAATGACTACGACTACGGATTCGAATGGAATACTTTCGGATATAGTGATACCATAAGGTAAAAACTTTAAGGGGGAAACAAGTAAGCTTGAGTGCGAGCACAAGGACCGACTAAGGTATTAGAGAAATTATGACACCCGACAATGGGAAAATCGAGAAGTAATAGGGAGTTCCGGAGACTAAAACAACATTTGTGTGGTCGGTGAACATGAGGAACTTTTCCAATTCGTAGGAGATGCATGACCGTAATTTTTCTTGGGATCCGTTAGAACTTCAACTTGTTTTAGGTCACGTGATAAAGGCCACACAAAGAGGATGGATGAGATCATACGGCACTAATCCACCCGATTCCATCGAACTCCGAGGTTAAGCGTGCTGGGCCGCAGTAGTACTAGGATGGGTGACCCCCCCGGGAAGTATGCTAAGAAGTCCCAGCGGGAGACAAGAGAAGGACGAGGAACTAGAATGTAACAGAGGAAATTAGAAGTGTGTGAACCTCACGGCTGGGAGATTCTTAACGATTGCGAAAGACGAGGCGACCCACCGGATAGATAGAGAGAAGACGTATACGATTCTGAGAATTAGGGATGAGTTTGAATAGTATTGGGGATACTTGGTAAGTAAGGTGTTACCAAAGATATACGATAGCTTATGCGCGGTTATGCTAACTAGTAAAGATAATCAATAAAGTTATATGTTAAAGGTATTGGATCACTCACGTATTGAAGTTCGTGGCAAGTACGATAGGCGAATTGACATTATTTTCTCTCAAATTTAGTGTTGGATAAGCCCGATGCAATAACATCGTACGTATGAAATGGAATACGTAGTATAGAACACAAGACGAAGGTAAAGGGTTTGAGATCGATTTTGATAAATGGAACTTCCAGGGCAATAGCAATGAATAAGGAGGTGAATCGGGGGAAAATAAGTAGGTTTGCAAAAGTGCTAAAGGATTTCGGTTCCCGAGAGGCATTCGGGCGGGAAATGGTAGTCATATCGACCAAGTATCTCGAAAACTAAAAGCCTTCTAGAACAGAAAGGCATTCGTACTTCCGAGAGGATATTCTATGAACTTCCGGCTACTATAAAAGTGGCAAAGTGGAGAAGAAACACTTCAAAAACAAAAAGAAGACTTGCCAAGGTGCCATAGCCAAGTTGCAAGTGAGTCATCCACTAGTAAACGACGAAAATCAAGTAAGAGGAGGTGCCGCGAGCCGGCGAGCAGGGCAGCCCTAGTGAACCAAAGTCACCTGATGGGAATAGAATGGTAATTGAATGTTCATTCGCTTATATAAAAGGTATGTTATAGCATTATGAAAAAGTCCAATAAAGAGTTAAGGGAGTAACGAGGAAGAGGGTTGACCAACCTATGTTAAAGATAAGGCGACCGAGGTATAGTAAGAGAAGGGCCGTCACTAAGACACGTAAAAAACGCCGTGGAGTCAGTAACTACAACATTTTCAGACGAATGTTTGTAAAGCGGGGGAAGGATGTTACACCCCGTAGGTCAGGTTGCCGGGATTCGAGTTACTGTCAGAGGTATGTGAGCTTATATGCGTTTAACTTATGGTTATAAGGGTTTAAGTGCATATTGTAAGCTATGGAAGGATTGAAGGGCAAGTTTTTAATTAAGGAAATTAAATTATTGAAACTTGGAAGAGAATATGAGGGGTACCGTTTTGGCAATGTGAGAGAAATATCTTTTAGTAGATAAGGAGTTTTGAACCAAGGTAAAAGCCTAAAATGAAGTTCTTCGAGTCTAGTTTCCAACCCAATAAACCGCTCGTCGATAGGACATCGGGGTAGAGCATTATGGACGTTACAAGTTAGGCTAGCAAACCAAAAACGCGTGCTACAGTGCTGCTACAGTGACCCGACCCGAATTTGACCTACTATTTAAGGACCAAATCTGATCCAAAACCTCATTTTTCAGCCAAGAATCCTCCAAATATTTTCCAAACCTTCTAGAAAATTCTCCCAACTTCTATCCACTAGATTTCAACGTGAATTAAGTATAATCTTCGGATTTAAGGTTGACAACCGTAGTTGCGATTATACTACCGTATTGCGGTGATACTTGGCTTGAATTCAAGGTGATAATCGAAGATATTGCAAATTCTAGCAGTGTTGGTATGAATTTTTCCTTATTAGTATTGATTTAATCTTATCTACGGATGAAAAGTTATTAAATGAGCGTATATGAATTTATGGGTCGAAAAAATGATAAAACATTGTGTGGGGTGTTTATGGAATATTTTGGTGTTGATAATATTGTTGTTGATGTTGGTATTGTTGTTGTTGTTGTTGCTGGTCCGAGTTGAGATTGGGCCAGATATAAAATGAGAGCCGCCGAAATTTCGCATTCTAGAAAGATTTATTTGGAGGCTTAGGATAAGTATATGACAACGGGCCTAATAATAGAATGAATGGTTTTATATGTAGATTTCAAGACACGAGGTAGGTTGGAAAGTCGAGAAGCGAGTTTCCAAGTATGTTAAGGCTATCCTTTCCTTCTTTTTGGCATGATCTATGACAAGTGCGAAGTGTAATGATATCCACAATGAATCCATTCCTAGATGTAGGATATCCTGAGTTCCTTGACCTCTTAAGCCCAAAGGGGCATTCTTAAGTTGTGCGATTTCATAATGTTGTCTAATTCCCGAAGGGGACATTCACAAGGTCTTTCTCTTACCTATGCATTTTACATTTAATTTTTGAATCTCGAAGGAGACAAATGAAAAGGGGAAAAAGTTCCCATTTTTGAGAAAAAGGGGAAGAAGTTCCCATTTTTAAGAAAAGGGAAGAAGTTCCCGTTTTAAAATAAAAGTTGCTCCGGGGGTGGAGTCTTTTGATGGTTTTCAAAGATTTTCATGCATTTGCATATTTACATACATGCACAACATCATTCATGGGGAAGGGAAAAAGGGCTAAGGCTATATATACGCAAACCACCTAATCGACCGTATACGATGATTATTAAGCGAAGCAAACGTCCGGGGCCATCATTATTAAGCCGGAAGCCCGGCCGGCCTGGCGGGGCCGTTATGCTACTATACCGAAGGTGGCCGGCGAGTGTGGTGAAAGGCATGCATTGTATATATATATATATATATATATATATATATATATATATATATATATATATATATATATATATATATATATATATATACACACATATACGTACTCATGCCGCATCAAAAGTTCATATGCACGTACATGTTTATCGTAGTTGTTGTGTACAGGTTGAGTCCGTTACTCTTTATCATCCGAGTCGAGATATATTATTTCGCTCTCGCCTTTATATACTCGGTGACATTGTTCGTACGTACGTCCCTTTTTGCCTCGGGGGGCGACGCGTTTCACGCCCCTAGTGTGCATATATGAGTGGAAGACATTTGGCTATAGGATGTTCCGGTGCTATCAAATTAATTGGTGGGAGCTCCATCTTAGTTCGGAAAGTGTTGCCGAGTCAAAATACTTATGATATGGTATTTTGTATATGTTAGAGACTTTGCGTACGATTGTCTTTGCGGTATGTTTGTCGAGATGTTAAATGATTGATGTCAGAGTCATTTGTGTACTTTAAAAGAGTATGTATTTTAGATGATTTCTTTTTGGAAAAGTTTTATGTTCTTAAAAGTTTTTGAAATGACGAGTTTTGTTAGAGCAAATGTCGAGGGTTCGGCTGACTCGATGAGTCGGTGCCCGTCATGCTCCCAAAGATTAGGTATGACAATCATAACTCAAGTTAGGTTACTACTCAAAAACCTCATAAAAACTACATTTAGAACTCATCTTCCACTTTTTTCCTTCTACCCAAGTTGTTCAACAAATAAACATTCTTGATAATATGTAATAAGTATGAAAACTAACCTTTTATCTCATAGGAATGTGCTTTGGAGAATGCTATCAACTTATATGAAAACCCTATCTTCAATATCCTAAGAATTCTTAGAGTTTATTAACCCTAGCAAGACCTCTAGCACATGGGTATCTTGATTCTTGCTTATTGGTATTTAATATCTCGTGGATTTTGGCTTGGATTAGTTTATGGAGTGGAAGAGAGGGGTTTTTTTTAGAGAGCCTTTGGATTTGATTTGGTGAAATGAAATGTCCAAATGAAATGGAGTAAAATATATAAAGTGGAACTTAAAATCCCGTAAGTATTAAACCATTTGACGGGCCGTATAAATTCCTATGGACCGTCAAAATGGTCCGTAGAACTGCCCAGTCAAATATGGTTCACCGTGATCATTTGACGCCGGGTAGCGTGTTTGATGGACCGCGAGACTTTTCGGTGGCAAAAATTCTCGGGCCGTCAAATGGTCCGCAGAAATTTTTTGCTCAAACGATGCATGTTGTAGAATAGCCATAACTTTTTACTCAGACGTCACATTGATGAGCAGTTTGTTGCGTTGGAAACTAGACTCGATGAACTTCAATTTGGAAAAAAGAAACACACCAAAACTCCTTATATTCTAGGATATATGCCCCCACCAATTTGGACCCAAATTCTGTCTGAAAATTTTCCAAGTTTTACCAAAGTTCCCACAAACTCAATTCCTTTATTTGTTTGTTCTTAAATCCTTCCATAGCTCATTTCATGGTCTTAAACCCCCATAACCATAATATGGGAACATGTAATCTCATATATCCTAAGGTAACTCCCGTTTCCGCGATTAGGACAACTAACGCCTAACGAATCTCAACGGACGAAACTACAAGGTGTAACAGGTAGTGACCTAAAATAGGATCCTTGTACTGACTCTACTTTATCTCCGCTACTAAAGATGACATCGCTGTATCCTGAACTTTAACTCTTGTATCACCTGAGTCCATCGACCGGACTCCCAAACTGGCTAGCTGACAAACCTCACGGGCTAGATCCCTCTTATCTGGCTGCAAATATGACAGGCTACCCATAGACATACAACTAAGAGCCTCAGCTACTACATTGGCCTTCACAGGATAGTACAGAATATCGACATCATAATCTTTTACCAACTCTAGCCATCGCCTCTGACATATGTTTAAGTCCTTCTGCTTAAAAATGTATTGGAGGCTCTTATGGTCGGTATAGATATCTACATGGATGCCATATAAATAATGTGTCCACATTTTCAAAGCATGGATCACTGCAGCTAACACAAGATCATAGGTTGGATAATTTTTCTCGTGCTTCTTCAGCTGTCTAGAAGCCTAAGCAACAACCTTATCGTGCTGCATCAAAACACAACCCAACCCAATACCTAAAGCATCACAATAAATAAAGTAGCCATTTGTCCCCTCTGGAAGAGTCGAAACGGGTGTTGAGGTCAACTTGTCCTTCAATATCTTGAAACTTCACTCACAAGCATCCGGCCACTGAAACTTAGCTAATTTATAAGTCACCTTAGTCAACGGGGCTGAAAGAGAAGAAAATCCCTCTACAAACCTCCTATAATAACCAGCCAAGAAACTACGTATCTCCGTTGGTGTCGTGGGCTTTGGCCAATCCTTCAGCCTTTAATCTTTTGAGCATCTACTCTTATGCTTTCATCTGAAATAATGTGACCCAAAAAAGCCACAGAGTTCAACCAGAACTCACACTTGGAGAACTTGGCATACAACTCTCTACCTTGAAGAACTCCAAGCACTGCTCGTAGATGTTCGGCATGATCAGCTCTGACGGTGAATAAACCAGAATATCATCTATAAACACAATCACAAATAGATCTAGAATGGTCCTGAATACGCGATTCATCAAGTCCATGAACACGGCTGGAGCATGGATCAACTTGAATGATATAACATGAAACTCATAGTGCCAATATCTAGTTCAGAATGCCGTTTTCGGGATGTCTTCCTCCTTCACCCTAACCTGGTGATATCCCGATCACAAGTCTATCTTCGAGAAGTATTTGGCGCGTTATAGTTGATCAAACAAGTCATCAATCCTCAGAAGTGGATATTTATTCTTCATAGTCACTTTATTCAATTACCGATAATCAATACACATTCGCAAGGAGCCATCCTTATTTCTTACAAACAATATCGATACTCCCCACGGCGATGTATTGGGTCTAATCAAGCCCTTCTCAAGTCAATCCTTCAATTGCTCCTTCAGTTCCTTCAACTCTACAGGTTCTATCCTATAAGGAGGAATGGATATTGGCTAAGTATCTAGCAATAGATTAATAGTAAAATCAATCTTCTATTCCGGTGGAATTCCTGGAAGCATATCTGGAAACACTTCTGCAAACTCATTCACCACAGGAACGGACTGAAGGGTCGGTGACTCTACTTGTACATCTTGAACCCGAATCGGGTGATAAATGTACCCATTTCTGATCATTTTTCTTGCCTTAAGGTAGGAAATAAACCTACCCCTCGATAAGGAAGCGTTACCCTTCCACTCAAAGACTGGATCGCTCAGAAACTGGAATCGAACTATCTTCGTTCTGCAATCAACATTAGCATAACAGGAAGCCAACCAATCCATACTTATAATAACATCAAAATCAACCATGTCTAACTCAATCAAATCTGCTAGGGTATGGTGATTACAAACTATCACTACACAACCTCGATATATTCGCTTAGCTATGACTGGATCACCAACTGGCATAGACACCTCAAAAGGTTGAATCGACTTGGGCTCTATCCCAAACATGCTAGCAATTAATGGAGTGACATATGATAAGGTAGATCCTGGATCAATCAATGCATACACATCATAGGAGGAAACTGATAATATACCCGTGACGACATCAGAAGATGACTCACGATCCTGTTTACCAGCCAATGTATAAATGCGGTGTTGAGGTCCACTCGAGCTAGACGCTCCATTCCTCCCTCTACCACGTCCTGTTAGTGCCCGAGAACCTTGCCCTGAAGGGCGTACTACAGAAGAAAAACTAGCTACAGACCCTGTGGGCTGAACCATACCCCCAGTCTCTCTCATCGGACACTGCCACATCCTATGACCTGGTTGGCTATAAGCATAACAAACATCTGATACCAGCCAACACTGACCTGCGTGTAACTTACCACACTGGGCACATCATGGCAAAAGGGGTCTCATCTGTCCTGACTCTGGTCTATGCTGAGAAACTGAAGCTCTAGAACTCTGACGCGCTTCGAAATAAGAAGACCGATCAAATCTCGGACTTGAAAACTGCAAAGATGCACTCCCTGCCGAATGGAAAGGATTCCGGGAATATTGCTGTCTCTGCCCCCCTTTGAACTCACCCTCGATATCTAAAGATATATCCTTCTTACCATGGCCCAGGTCACGCTCGCGTTCTATCCTCCGTTGCGCTTACGGTTCTCCAAATGCTGTGCATATGCCTGTATACGGGAGATATACATACCCGACTGCAACCCGGCTGTCTTACACTCATCAATCAAATGTGGCCTTAAACCAGCCACGAAACGATGAACTCTATCCTCTATCTCAACCACCATGGCTGGGGCATATCTAGCCAATGAATCGAAATACACACATTAATCCTGAACACTCCTACTGACCTGCTCAATATGTAAAAACCTATCTGCTCGGGCCCGTCGAACTTCTGGTGGTAAATAATGGCGAATAAAAGCATTTGAAAACTCTCGCCAAACGACTGGAGAGGCATTCTCTCCCCTAGATAGCTCCCATGTCTGATACCACTGTACTGTAATATCACGAAGCCTATAATGAGCTAACTCCACTGACTCGACCTCATCCGCGTACATAACCCTTAAGGTCCTCTGCATACCATAAATGATATCCTAGGGCTCCATAGTTTGCTTCAAGTCAGAAAACTCTGGAGGATCTAACCCAAGGAAAGTTTTAACACTCGAACTACCAGCACGATCTACCTGATCAAAACAAGCTCCCTGCCGCTGAGCATGAGAGGCTACCGATCTATTCAATAATTGAACAACATCCCACACATCCTGGCTCAAGGCATCCGTCGAAGAACTAGGGCACCGAGGCAGGCCGGAGGCAGTAGCATGCAAAGTCTCGGCATGGGCTCTCACTTTGAGTCTCGTCTTCGAGCCTTAGTAGCTCCGCCTTCGGCATCGCGGCTAGTAGCCTCACCAATCATGCTCTTGCCCTCTCCGGGCACCGTAGCTTTCGTCGGGCATCACCGAAATTAGAACAAATTATTAGAGGCGAACTCTAACACACATGGCTCTATCACACGATCTAAGAGAGAAAGAATGACAACTTTCTATATTTCCTTTAGCCTCCTGTTCAAAAGTGTGGTGCACAACACACCCATAAACAAGACTCTACTAGACACAACAGACAACCCTAGGATTGGAATCGTATATTCCCGTCACTACCCAAACCGATGAGCCGTGACGAGTGCCCGATCTCTAGTGAACAAACACCCCTATGCTCGCATCTGAATGACACTACATAACAAGGGCCCGTAAATAATTCAATTTGAACTGTAATGTCTCAAGAAACGAAGAGCATCAAGTTACGACTCAAACCCGCGGCCGGGATCGGTGCCCTACTTAGGCACCCAAAACTTACGAACCAAATTGTCATATTAGGACATATCCGTATTCACCAGACACTATTCGGACCGATAATGACGGCGAGACATCACACAAATACCGAAATGAATGCCACCCTGGCGCTACGCCCGTGCAAACTCATCATATCAAAATCGGCCGGGCGGAATGCACATCGCCCGCATACGCATACATACAAACATGTGGGCCATATAGGGCTATAGTAACATATGGGGCCGTTTAAGGGCGCAAAACAACACTCACATACGAACAACCCGACCCATGACCCACAACTATGACTACAGCTCTACAAACAAACAAAAACAAACATACGACGGACAGGCCCCGCCGTACCCGAACAGTAGCAAATGTACAGAGTATGCATAACAAAAGACATATACCAAATGCGGGCTCCGGATCAAGGGGAGCACTCCAAAATAGCAGAATAGGAAGCCTAAACCGGAGGATCACCCAACCGAGCGTCTGTACCTGCGGGCATGAAACGCAGCCCCCCCGAAGCGGGGCCGCACGAAAGAAGCACCGAGTATGTAAAGTAGAGGTACAGAATCCAAATCATGACCGGAGCCGATGATACGAACAAATACAAATAACAGATCAAACCATGCGAATGCAAGTGTATAGAATGCAAATAAAAAATCATGCATAGTTTCGGGAACGTGGTCACCCCCCCGACGCCGCGCCACAACACATCATACTTCGAAGTTTTCAAATCTCCGTACATCTCCGAACACATCATAACATCACACACATCAAATCATCGAACGTATCGTATGCCATATCACATCATAACACCATAAACGGTAACCGTCCTGCTATGGCGATGTCTCGAAACCGTAACACACATCATACCGCCGAATGTGTCACAATGCGCACGATCACAAAACCGGCCCGAGCACCGGCGAACGAAGTCATAATCATTGGCACGAGCAGAGTAGTGCAGAAACCATATGCATATTAAAAGTAAATTCCAGGACTCGACACATAATTTCATATACATATACATTAGTATCAGAAGGCTCAAAATGAGTATCGAGTTAATCAGAACTAATATATCAAAGTTACGGACATTTAGTTTATCAATTTTTCGAAAAACACGTCGTAGGTCGTTTTCGAAAAAAAACTTAGTGTCATTCACAGTAATGAACATTCAAACAACATTATGGGACATTTCGAACGGACTTTAAAGTCATAGGCAAATGTTTCCTTTTCATATCATACGAAACCGAGTCAAACAAATCAAATAAGGAAGTCTGGGGACTTGCCGGGCCCACCTCGGTCAAGTCGAGGCGCGGACATAAATTGCAAACATTGGGATCCATAAAGGTCATCTATAAGAGTTTCGGAGCGATTCAAATACATTTGCGAAAGTTACAAAGGTTTAAACATTCTTTTGACCAAATATGATTTTAGTTCAATTGCGGCCCGAATGAATAGTATGCGTAATCAAACTCGGATTTCCAAGAGCGCAATATCCCCGAGGTTCCGATCTTAACTTAGTAGGACTAGGACATGCCAAAAGAAGGAAAGATAGGCTTTACATACCTTAATTATGCTTTACGCTCGTCCAATTTCGACTCTCGTTTCGTCAAAAATCTACAAATGGTCATTGTTACCAAATGTGAGTTTCAAGCTTTTATGAATTCAACTTAAATCCATACTTGTCTACCGAAATTTCGGCAGCACTTCCCCTATAAATTCCACATCCCCGAGAATCGTCTCGGCCCAAAATATCAACAACCACAACACAACAATACCAAGAATATCAATAATCGTCACAGCTATAAGATAAATAATCTTCTTTTCTACATAAGGCAACAAATTCCATTCCAACCTCACAATATCCAACTAATATCATTATTCTCATATTCACTTGCTAACTCAAGGTTATTCAAACATATTTCAATGACTTTCCGAACAATATTCACGAATTCAAGTATTCCCACCAATTCCATATTCTATCCAAAACCTCTAATCTTCAACATGCATATTCATAACATTTTTTCCATCTTCCAATTTCATAACTCATAATCAAAATTCACATCTAAGATCTTACTTTCATCATTATATAAACACTATATAAAAATCACATAAATTTCTCATAACAACATACAACCAACTTCAACACCAACTTGACTCATTAAATCTTTCTTTTTTCATCACAAACATCGCAAAAACACAACTAAATAAAATTTAATTCATCTCTCCTCCACACTACATGGCACACGGCCACACACACACCCTTCATACACACACACCACACTTTCATAATTCTCATCTAATTCTAATCATTATAACATATAAACTTATTCCATATCTTAAAACATAAAATTCATACCTTTCCTTCAAATTTCAACTTGCCGCAAACGTAGTTCTTTCGCCAAACTAATTGTACCACGTCGAAGAGCGTCTTGAACTTGCACTAATTCAAGAAGAACAAGATTTTTGGATCAAGATTGAAGGCTTGGAAAATTTTTTTTTCCTTTCTTTCTTTCTTTTTCTCTCTTCTTTTTTTGCTCTTATTTCTGATTTTTCTTGAAGTTTCTAAGGTTGAGTCATGTATATACATGCTCCCTTAATGATTTAAATGGTCACATGATTTTCATGTGACATGGGCTTGGGCCAAGCATGGTTGGCCGGCCACCCACATCACTTGGGCCTCAATTTTTCTTTTTTTTTTTAGCCCAATTACTTATGAATCATATTTTGCAAATTCCCGAAACAAATTTCCAAGATTCCAATTTTGCCCTTAGCCTTCCTCCGTATTTCCACACCACTATTTTTCGTAAACAACACACACATATCTTAATCCCAATCAACATATGACCTTATTCTTTACAAATCGAAATTGTTTCGCATTTTCCGAGTATGCTAAAATGCCGGATATAACAAAGACATCATGAACTCTGTACAATCTGCATATATATAAGCTGGAAAGAACAATACAAGCCAACTAGGCCACCACATATACTGTGCACAAAAGAATAGAAGCCGACAAGGCTACATCATCAGTCCATTACATACAACTATCTACAGACCTCTACTGGAGTATAAAGCTCTAGAAAGGACCAAACAGGGCCCCATCATACCCATATACATATACATCTCAAAAGAATAGCATATCAAAATAAACTCACGGCTACGGGATCAAGTAGAGCGCACCGACCACACACTAGGTGAGGTCCTACGAGGTTGACCGCCCGTTTGTCTACCCGAGCCTACGGCATCGAAGAGCCCCCTCGAGCAATAGGTGCATGTTTCCAAAAAAGATAATGTACTGAGTATGTAAAGCATAAGAGTAACATGAACATAAGAATCATGAATGGAGTCCAAAACTCAAAAGCCAAACTGACTGTCTAAATGCATCTGTATGACTGAGAATCTGAATGTATTCGCATCTCTCCGTATAACATTACAATGCCTCTGTGGGTGTATAATATGCATGCTCTCAATGATAATTATGTTCATGTATATATATAGGTCATACTGCTGAGGAACGTTCAGCCCGATCCATTATCTCATATCCTATCGTCCTCTCCGCGACAATCATCATCATCATTATATACATTGCTACGGAACGTGCAACCCGATCCATATATCATCATCATAGTGCACCAACTGATCAGGTGATAATGCGTATATAATGCCTATCCATTTTCCTATACCCCATATACATATAATATACGCGCATATAACGCCTTCTAGTCACGAGTCAATATGCATATGAATATGAATGCAATGCATGTACAAACTGAATACATAGAACTCTTGGAGTGACATAAGGTCATACTATCTCTGATGAAATTCTTTTGAGCTAACATCATCAATATAAGGAATCTCAAGACCCATAAATAGTAGGAACAATCATAAATGGGGTATAGAAATATCGAAGACTGAAGTACTCCTAGTGCTTCTAAGAGTAGAGTAATATGGAAGCTCATTTGGTTCATATCATAACATCATGCCAAAATGAAAGAACAGATAGCCTTACATACCTTAACGTATCCTTAATCACTTAATGTTCCCCTTCCATGTTCTCAAAGTCTACATTCAAGAGGATCATACTAAGGTTAAGTCTTGAAGAAACACTCTTAAGCTCAAACTAGCATAATTAACGAGTTAACGAAATTTGGGCAACACTTCTCCTATTTTATCAACTTCCACCGTATGTAAAAATAACTCCCAAACCACAATAACAACATCCATAATATCACAATAAAAAAGTTATATTCAATTTAATCCCAAGTTTAGCCAAAATCCCCTTTTTATGTTCACTTATAGTCATGTTCTTCATTACACCATCCATGGCTTCTCCACTTTAATTATTTTTCTTTCTAAGCGGTGCTAAACCTTTATATCAACTCAACCATAAGAATAAGATGGGAAACATACCTTTTAATCAAAGAACTTCACCTCACTAAACTTCCTCCAAGCTTAAGTTCACTCAAAACTTTGAAGAAAAACAAGAACAATCTCTCTTTCTTGGATTACCTTTAAGTTTTAATGTTAATTGTTATATCCCGTATTTTGTACATTGGAATAATCCGAGCTAGTTGTAATAAGTTAAGGACAAGACTATTCCGGGATACGAGATGGAGACTTTTGACCTCCGATTTTATTTTAAGGCATAAGTTGCTTGTGATTTTATTGGCATGGAATATTAAGGAAATTTGGGGCTAAAAGTGCATTATGGAAAACTTATAATTCATGAAATTAAAGGGGCATGTGGCCGGCCACATGTGGTGTGGGCCATGGCCACATGGAAGCTTAATATATGTTAATAAAAGATGACAAAGTGATCATTTTCATCACCTTCACCCTTAGAAAATTGTAGAAACTTGGAGAAAAACAAAAGAAGGCCATTCGCCAAGATGAGCAAAAATTGAAGTCCAAAAATCTTCATCACAAAAATTATTTTTCTTCTAGTAATTCAACCCATTGGAAGGTCCTCTTTAACGTGAGGTAGTCGTTGGAACAAGCAAAACACTTTTCTTGCAAGAACAAACCATAGCCAAGTTGAGAAGTCAGAAGTGCTAAGGTAAGGTTTAATCTCTTTTTATGTATGTTATGGATGATGTGTACATGTTGTAGTATGTATAAATGGATGAAACTCATGAAATATTGCATGTTGAAGTTGGGTCGTGGGTGTTGTTGTGGCCATGTACATGTTATGTTGTGTAAGAGTGAAGAATTAATTTTATTTAGCATGTTTGGTTGTTGTTGTTGTGGATGCTACGATGAAAATGAAGGTTTAGTGATTCAAGTTGAAGTTATAGCAGTTTGTAGCTTATTGTCGAAGCTAATGCGATTCTAACATAGTTTCTTGCATTTATAAGAATAATGTCGCTAATGTGTGGATTGTTGGTGTAGTTTATGAGTTTTGGAAGAAAGAAATGTGTTATTGTTGTTCATGTGGAGTTGAGGAGGTTTCGGGTGGAATAATGGTTTGGTTGGGTTGTTTGAATATTGTGCAGATTGCTTGAAATGTTCTCGAATCTTGTTTGAACGATCTCGGATTAGTACTTGAATGTGCGAGCATTGGTGTTGGCTTGATTATATGTAGTTGAATTGAATGTAAGTGAATGTCGTCGCATTATGTGGGAGAAGGTTGTTAATGTTAGAATGCATTTTAAATTGATTATTGATGTTGTTAATATGGTTGTTGGTATTGTTGTTGAAGATTTGGCCGAGTTGAATTCTCGAGGTTGTTGAATTTACGTAGGAAATGTTGCCAAATTTCTGTAGAATTAAGTGCCGGCACTGGATTGAATTCCTAAGTGCCTGTAGCTAATGTTAGTATTTAATGATGTTATTGTAGATTTTGGGAAGCCGAGACTTAGTTTGGATTAGCTTAGGGAGCGGACAAGGTATGTGAAGCTCACCTTTCTTTCTTTTGGCATGTCCTAGTTGTAATTAGGCTATGATACGAGCCTCGAGGTAACTCTATTCTTAAGGTCCGAGCATGCATATGATGCTTATCCATTTCTTGATATTCGCATTCTTAATATGGTTGAACCGTGGTCCTTAAGTCCTTTGTATGATTGGATTTCAAATGTGCAAAAGAATTTTGGTTCTTAATGGACTCTATGTCTAATAATGGCCGTAACTTTCTTTAGGCGAAACCGATTGCTTTGATATGTTCGTAAACCATTCTATAACGTATTATTATAACATATTATGACTTTCATGGGCGGGCCGGATTGTTGATGCATATCCGTGGGCCCCGAGATTTTCCTTTCTAGAGTCCTAACGACTTTTTTTTTTTTTTTGAAAGAACTTAATATGATTTCCGTTTTAACTCTATCGAGCGCCGACTACATACTTATCCATTGAGTCCGTAATGATGATGTGTGTGCATATGGTTTCTCACTACTCGCTCGTGCAAGCCTCAATATGTCTTTCACCGAGTCCCGGCCGGGTATGTATTCGTGCACCGCTTCATCGCATTATTCACCGAGTCCCTCACTAGAGGGCCGCGTACGGTATATATATGTATGATGATGTGATGATATGGGGATGGCGGCCGGGATGGCATATGATGATCTCATTCACCGAGTCCTCACTCGAGGGCCGGCACGTGTATATATATATATATATGATGACATGATGATATGATGATATGATGATCTTATTCACCGAGTCCCTCACTAGAGGGGTATATATATATATATATATATATATATATATATATATATATATATATATATATATATATATATATATGATGACATGATGATATGATATTGACATGCATGATATATGTCTCTAAGGCAAGTCATTTGATTTTCTCGGTTATCATACTTGTTCCTGTAATGCGCAGTTCGGTTATGATCCTGTTTACTATATTCCATGCTTTACATGCTCAGTACATATTCCGTCTTGACCCCCCTTTCTTCTAGGGCTGCGTTTCATGCCCGCGAGTACGGATACACGTTTTGGTGATCCGCCGGCTTAAGATTCTCATCCGGCCTATCTTGGAGTGCTCCTTGTTCCGAGGCCCATATTTTGGTACGTACTCTCTTGTTGTATATGTTTATGTCTATTCAGGGGTACGGCGGGGCCCTGTCCCGTCATATGGTTCTGTTATTACTCTTAGAGGTCTGTAGACATATGTGTGGGTTGTGGGTAGTCATTGTTCAGTTGTGTTTGTGTTTTAAATGTTCCCAGGCTTATGTACGATTTGTATATATGTATGCGACACCGTGCCTTTCCGTATGTTTAAGTTCTTATTATGTTTGCTATGGTATGATTATAGTTGACGGATGCGTACGAGTGCCCGGCTCGGCACTAGTCACGGCCTCCCGGGGGTTGGGTCGTGACGAAGTGAGTATCGAGCAGTTCGTCCTCGGAATGTCTACGGACCGTGTCTAGTAGAGTCCTGTTTATCGGTGTGTTGTGCACCACATCTATAAACAGGAGGTTACAGGACATTTAGGATGTTATCTTTCCTTCGGATCTTAGATCGTGCGATAGAGCTGTATTATCAGGATGACTCCTCCCTAACGAATTGATATGTTTTCAGCAAAGCCTCCGAGGAAGGCGACGCGCCCGAAGGGAAAGTCGACGAGCGAGTGGAGGACTAGCCGAGCCCGGAGAGTTACTAGGGCCGTGCTCGGCCCGAAGGTTGTGTTCCCGACAGCGAGCTCTGCTACACCGCCGGCTCCCGGGGTTCCAGTGCCCGAGCCTCCAGCTCCTCAGCCAGGGGCGGAGGATAGGGCCATGCGAGATGCGGTCCAGTTGTTGACCAGATTAGTGGCGGGGCAGGCTCGCAGGCACAGATTAGGGGGTGATTAAGCAGATAGACATGACAGTCTGAGGACCCGTGATTTCCTGACTTGTAATCCGCCAGAATTCTTCGGGTCAAAGCCCACGGAGGATCCCCAGGAGTTTATTCGGCAGATGTAGCGTACGTTGCGGTTAATTAAGGCTTCGGAGACTAAATTCCGTCGAGTCAAGCTTCCATATCGGTTGCATGATGTAGTCGCCAATTGGTATGAGTCGTGGGAGTTGTCGAGGGGCGAGGATGCTCCTCCGGCGGTGTGGGATGAGTTCACGGAGGCCTTTTCTTGGCCACTTTCTACCTCGGGAGACGAGGCAAGCCGGAGTTGATAGATTCTTGAATTTGAGCGGAGAATGGCGAGGTGTTCGGGAGTATAGCCTAGAGTTTGACTCATTGGCTAGGCATGACCCCACTATTGTGGGCGATATGGACGATAGGATGCACCGATATGTGATGGGGGCGGATCGGTATTTGGTTGATAGTTTCCGATAATGGCTTCTCGGCCGAGTATGGATATTGCTCGAGTGCGGCCTATGCCCGGGGGATGGAGGATCGACATAGGGGGCATCGGCCGGCGAGATTACGACGAGGGGGCCAGCCCAAGAGCACTAGGTCGACTGGTTATTCTGGAGAGTTTCGAGGCGGGCAGCCTCAGCAGTACACTGGGTATTCTCCTCAGCCAGCACGGAGTGCACCCCCACGGTTCCGGGTAGAAGATTTGACAAAGACACGGGGTATTCAAGAGCCGGTCGGATCTCCGGGCTTCGAGTTCACGGCATGCATAGGAGTGCGAGTCAATCGAGGCCACCTTTGCCTCGGTGTTCTCGTTGTGGTAGGCCTCATTTTGGGGAATGTCGTCTCGGTACTGGTGCTTATTTTTCTTGTGGCCGTCAAGGGCATATTATAAGGGAGTGTCCGTATAGGGATGGTCCGGGTGGTGCAGCTCAGCCTATTGGGGCAGTTCCTGGTTCATCTTCTTCTGTAGCCATGCGCCCTATGGGGCAGGGTACGCCGACACCAGCAGGCCGCGGCAGAGGTCGTGGCGGAGTTTCCGATTCCGGCGGTCCCTTCGAACCGCTTATATGCGTTGGCCGATGAGACGGGATCGGAGGCGTCACCGTACGGCTACGGGTATATGAATCCTTATTGAATTTATATTTTTATGTATGTGTATTTTTGTATAAGTGTTATTTAATAGCGGTAAGCAGAAATTCAAAGGACGATAACCAATTATTTATAAGTCACGGCGACTAAGGTGTGTTCACTACCATTGCGCATCTAGAAGTCTAGGATGGAAAGTAGTCATATCCGCAGGTGAAAAGTGAATATTTAGGATTGAAAGAGGGCTAAAATAGTAATTATGTTATGGGAGCGTTCGAAAATTTGTTAAGACTTCAATTACTCCGGATTATGTGATGGAGGTCGTGCGGTGAGGTGGACGCGATCATACTAGTATTAAGGTATCGTATTTCGCCGGAGTTCCAAGGTTAAGCGCGCTGGGGTGAGAGAAATTTCAGGATGGGTAACCTCCTGGGAAGTTTACTAAAAATCCAATAAAGTCACCCACAGGAGAGCCAAATGGGAAGCTAGAGTAGTCTAAGGGAAACTAGAATATATAGAGTGGGCGGAAACTTTAAGAGGTCGCGTAGATCGAGGCGGACTAAATCGGTGAAGAGAAAGAAGGTGCGTTACAGTACATCGTAGAATTAGGGTGAGTTTGAATAGCGTTTGGGAATGTTTTGTAGGCAAGATAGTAGTAATTATGTTTATATAGGTATGTATATGATATCCCGTATATGGCTATATCAGCGGATATGTGTATTCCGGCAGTCAACGGTATATGGAAGGCATTAATCGGACGGTAACGCAGTTCAAGTGAAAAAGAAAAATGAATGGCACAAATGTTACGGGGCAAGCCGATGTCTTGTTTTCGCTACGGAGTTAAGCTTGGGAAGTACTAACACAATGATATTTCGAAAAGAAAGAAAGTGCCGCCTAATTGAGATTGGGAAATGCGGGCACGGGGCAAAATATAATCAGGCAATAACATAAGTACACCCCTAAAGGGGGGAAGCGGGTGCGAGAAATGCAAGTGCCAGATAGAGACAATCAACACTAAAAATATTGGATACGAATACTCGGGCTACAGGTAGGATTCCTTGCCGAGACAAGTTAGTAAGATCCAAAAGCTAGAAAAAGGGGTAGAAGCTAGAATGGTAATTGAGATAGTGCTGAGAATTAATTTTAGAGATCTTGAATGATATGACAATAGGAAGTGGAGACTTAACGAGGAATACGACAAGAGAACGATAGCGAGTAACTTACAGAGACGTTGTGAAAGGTAAAATTACGGTGCTGGATTAAAGGCTGAGATGGGAGCAATAAGGTTGTTCGCTAATGATACTGTGACCTATGAGTAGTAAGGGAGAAAAATAGAAGACCTCCTATAGTAGGAAGTAGGGACATCAGAGGAGTGAATAAAGGAAAGGAAAAGAGTAGGACAGGATAGGCTACAAGCGAATGTTAGGATGGAAGGATGGTGTGGGGCAGAGTGAACCACGAGAAAGAAAGATCGTGACTGAGAATGAGTGTACTCTATACAAAGAGTACAAGAATAGTTATGCAACCTACGAATATTTGTATGTTAAGAATGAGACCAAGCGAATATCTAATGAGAAAAGTTTGGATTCGGTAATAACAATACGGTGATCATATGCAGGGTGCATTAAGGAAAGATGTAAAGAAGGTTTGAGCTAAACTACCGAGATAGATGTAGTGCGCGAACAAACAGGACATGGCTATGGTTGAACCAAAGATCTATTCCGGTATCGGTTGTAAGAGCAAAGATGCAGAGACAAAGGAAAACATAAGGTTTAGTAAAGCCACGCTAAGGTATTTTAGGGCTAATTTGAGCACCTTCGCATATTTTTGAAAAGATTGCAACATAATGTGTGACCGGAAGGTTGCGGGCAAGAAGGCGAGCAAAGGGATGGTAGCGAGTTCGAATTAAAGATAAAGGAATGATACGAGACAATGTGCACGGGAGTGATACAAGCGAGTAAAGGAGGATTATAAGATGATTTAAGCAAGATGGTCAAGCTAGCTAGTTACTAAAAGAGGGTGAATTTATACGTCAAATGCTTTCAGAATTATATTAGCTGATGATAGTTAAAGCAGGGGACGGCTATTAGCAGCTCAGAAATGACAGAAATCATATGACGGCAATAGGCGTCGACACATAGAACTCCAGATTGGCGAGTGGGTATGCTTGAAGATAATCACCCATGAAAGGTGTAGTGAGATTCCACAAGAACGAGAAGTTTAACCCGAGATATATTGGACCTTATTACATTGCTCGTAAGGTAAGAAGGTTGCGTACTAAGGGCGTGGCTGTTGTTAAGGTATTGTGGCGGAATAATAACAGAAAGGGGATGACTTGAGAAGCTGAAGAAGAGGTGAAGAAGAAGTATGACTAGTAGATGAGACTGTATGTTATAGTGATAAAGGAAACCCCCTGAAATTCTTATAAAGCCTTAAGAGTCTAGTTTAATATTCGAGGACGAATGTTCTAAAGGGGGGAAGGATGTTATATCCCGTATTTTGTACATTGGAATAATCCGAGCTAGTTGTAATAAGTTAAGGACAAGACTATTCCGGGATACGAGATGGAGACTTTTGACCTCCGATTTTATTTTAAGGCATAAGTTGCTTGTGATTTTATTGGCATTGAATATTAAGGAAATTTGGAGCTAAAAGTGCATTATGGAAAACTTATAATTCATGAAATTAAAGGGGCATGTGGCCGGACACATGTGGTGTGGGCCATGGCCACATGGAAGCTTAATATATGTTAATAAAAGATGACAAAGTGATCATTTTCATCACCTTCACCCTTAGAAAATTGTAGAAACTTGGAGAAAAACAAGAGAAGGCCATTCGGCCAAGATGAGCAAAAATTGAAGTCCAAAAATCTTCATCACAAAATTATTTTTCTTCTAGTAATTCAACCCATTGGAAGGTCCTCTTTAACGTGAGGCAGTTGTTGGAACAAGCTAAACACTTATTCTTGCAAGAACAAACCATAGCCAAGTTGAGAAGTCAAATGCTAAGGTAAGGTTTAATCTCTTTCTATGTATGTTATGGATGATCTGTACATGTTGTAGTATGTAGAAATGGATGAAATTCATGAAATATTGCATGTTGAAGTTGGGCCGTGGGCGTTGTTGTGGCCGTGTACATGTTATGTTGTGTAGGAGTGAAGAATTAATTTTATTTAGCATGTTTGGTTGTTGTTGTTGTGGATTCTAGGATGAAAATGAAGGTTTAGTGATTCAAGTTGAAGTTATAGCCGTTTGTAGCTTATTGTCGAAGCTAATGCGATTCTAACATAGTTTCTTGCATTTATAAGAATAATGTCGCTAATGTGTGGATTGTTGGTGTAGTTTATGAGTTTTGGAAGAAAGAAATGTGTTATTGTTGTTCATGTGGAGTTGAGGAGGTTTCGGGTGGAATAATGGTTTGGTTGGGTTGTTTGAATATTGTGCAGATTTCTTGAAATGTTCTCGAATCTTGTTTTAACGATCTCGGATTAATACTTGAATGTGCGAGTATTGGTGTTGGATTGATTATATGTAGTTGAATTGAATGTAAGTGAATGTCGTCGCATTATGTGGGAGAAGGTTGTTAATGTTAGAATGCGTTTTAAATTGATTATTGATGTTGTTAATATGGTTGTTGGTATTGTTGTTGAAGATTTGGCCGAGTTGAATTCTCGGGGTTGTTGAATTTACGGGGAAATCTTTGCCCAAATTTACGTAGAATTAAGTGCCACTTGGGATTGAATTCTAAGTGCCTGTAGCTAATGTTAGTATTTAATGATGTTGTTGTAGATTTTGGGAAGCCGAGACTTAGTTTGGATTAGCTTAGGGAGCGGACAAGGTATGTGAAGCTCACCTTTCTTTCTTTTGGCATGTCCTAGTTGTAATTAGGCTATGATACGAGCCTCGAGGTAACTCTATTCTTAAGGTCCGAGCATGTATATGATGCTTATCCATTTCTTGATATTCGCGTTATTAATATGGTTGAACCGTGGTCCTTAAGTCCTTTGTATGATTGGATTTCAAATGTGCAAAAGAATTTCGGTTCTTAATGGACTCTATGTCTAATAATGGCCGTAACTTTCTTAGACAAAACCGGATTGCTTTGATATGTTCGTAAACGATTCTATAACGTATTATGACTTTAACTTTCATGGGCGGGCCGATTGGTTAATGCATATCCGTGGGCCCCGCGCACACGCAAGTGTACGTGGTCGTACAAGTAATATAGTGATTTTAGAAATCGGATGTCGAACCCACAGGGAGTTATGATTAACCGTCAACTAAATTAAACTATCCAAATTATCTATACAAGAGATGAAATTCGAAGATTGTGATTATAAACTAATTGAAGATAAAAGATACAATTTGTGAACTTCAACAAAGAAAGAGCGGGTTTTTATATTATCAATGAGATGAATGTTCCAGGGTTGCGGTTGGTTCACCAATCCTGTTGAGTTTTCGAACTATTTCCCTTTAATCCGAATTGTCGGTGATTGCTAATTTACCGGATTACTAACTCTCGTAGTATTCTCCCGAACTACTACTCGCCTATTCAAAACAGTTCGCCGCCTATATTCCTATGGAATTGACTTGTTAAGAACGCAATTCGTTTATGGTATTTAATTGAACGCGGTGCCTAGGTATATTCCTATCCTAGCCACAAATCCTAGCCCAACTATAGGGATAATCAGATCACGCCCTCTTTAATCCTTCTCTAATCTAACAACATCTTTCCCAAGCATGTGTATTAGATAGTCGATAGAACCTAACTGTTGGCCAAACAATCAAGCAATTATGAACAAAATTAAAGAAGCAATCAAACTCAACAACTCGTATTAAGATAAGAAATAATCACCAAACATCAATAATCATGGTTTACCACAACCCTAGAACGAGAAGTTTAGCTCCACATAGACATGGAGGAAAAGCAACAAATCATTCAAAGAAAATATACAAACTAGTAATAAGGAGAAGAAAAGATAAAACCCAATAATCTCCTGCCTCCACGGCGGCTCCTACTCTCTCTAGGTCAAAAGTCCTGTATTCTAAGGTAAAAACGGCTATTTATAAGCTAGGGCAAATATGAGATAAGTGGGCCCAATCCCGATCTAAATAGGACAACTGACGCCGCTTGTGCTTTGGTCATGCGTCGCATGGCCATCGCATGACTGTGTCTGTGCATCCGTCGTGCTCCGCACAGCCAAAGCATAACATGTCTGAGAATCGAAAAGGGGTATTTTGTGCGCCGGATGTGCGGCGCATGGCCGCGCGTACGAGACCCTTCGGTGGTCGATTTTGCCTTCAAGTGTTGGAACTTCCTTCGCAACATTCAATCGTCGTACATAGCCTCGGAATCACTCAAAAACTGCCGGAATACCCTTCGTTGGTCCTTGTTGTACCTATTCATATAAACATACCAACATAAGCTTATATACAACAATTCACATTCAAAACTGCGATGAAAGTGATAAGAAGTAAAGTGTAAATGACACTAAATCTAGATATTTGTGCCAAATATCAACACCCCCACTTAGACTTTGCTCGCCCTCGAGCAACCACTTATCATACATTCCCTAATACTTTACTTGGCCATGCCACTCAAACAAGTCTGCATCAGGATACGGTGGATGTTCAAGTTTTGAAATTGCATTAACATACACATTGAGCCAATTCTTGAAAGTCATGCCAACTGCTTCAAAACCATCATTTTCTTATGCTTCAAAATTCTAGCAACCAAACCTCTCAAGAAACGATACGTTCAAAACATGCATATGACTCCAGACACCACTCAAAACATAACGAACCTGCTACCTGACCGAACGGGAGTACTTCATCCATCTCCTATTAATTATGTGCCCTCACCCAAAAGAGAGTTGTCCATGTCTCACACAAGGTAAACGACTTATTTCAATGGACATAAAATGCAACAATATCGCTCACTCTCACAAAGAATATCCAATGCTCAAAATATGACGAACCATAGGCTTTCCCTTAGTGTAACCGTTCGGAACTTAGAGTGAGGTGAATTTAAGATCACTTAGGACTTGTCTGGTTGTAATGTAGGCTATAGGGACGGGTAGGATATATTTTGGAAGATAGTGACTAACCTCCCTAAGCACTTTTAATACCTTACAATCATAGTTCAATTTTTTGCACCATCCTTCATCACCCATAGCATTCATCCACGTGCTACCCATTCTATCTTATCAACACCCATTTATTTTCTCAAGTTTAAGCATCCTCTTGTTTTCGACAGACTAGTGGAAGACGACATTAAGAACGCAGAAGACAAACTAAACAGTTCCTGTTTTTTTTTTTTTTTTTTTTTTTTTTTATACACTTCCCACTAACCATCATCTACCCTTCAGACACACCCATAGACTTCATTTTTAACTTCATTCAACAATCCTCCCTCAACTTCACATCCTAACTCCACTTCAATAAGTAACCATTAAAAGTGCCTAAGGAGTAAAACAGGGATCAAATTGGGTCAATAAGAACAATGAGAACAGGCTAATTGGCTGTTGTAAAAAGAAAAGCTAAAGGCTCAACGGGGTTGACTAGGGATATACATACACAAAGGGTAGTAGGCACGCGACGTTTCAAACTTTGGCTAACAAAGAAATGCCTAGATCACTTCCTAAACTTCTCACTCAATTTCACTTCACAACACACCGGGCAAGTTCTAGTCATCATTATCAAGCATGGATCATACCAGAGTTTCCTCACATCACACACAGCACATAATCAACACAAAACAGATTCATACAACCATCCAATCAAGCAACTATCACAAATCATGCTAAGTGGGTCATAATGAGTCAATGCGAAAAACTCTACTACGAAATGTTTCGAGGTAGGTTGCCTATTTTTAAGCATATTTTTTAAAGATCTTCAAGAAAAAAAAAAAACATGGTGTCCATATTCCACCTAACACCGAGCACCTAGCATTCGAGTGGTCCAAAGACTCAACAGCTTGACTCCTACGACTCTTCTACAAAACTAAAAAATCTAACCCGGTTCAAAGGTCCCCCCTTAGGAAAGAACCGAGGTCATAAGAAAACCCAAGGGGGTGGATGGTGTGTGCCACTAACGAGGGACTCAAGAAGCTACCAAGAAAACCTAACGCAAGAAAACTAAGATTTTTTTTTTTTTTTTTTTTGACTCAAAGACTCAAACACTAATAAAAAGAAAACCTATGGCAACTTGATCACCATCCTTAACCTCAAAATGTTGTTACAAGGAATGTATTTCCCACCCCACACTTAAATCATGCTTTGCCCTCGAAGCATATAGATGGAAAAATTTAAAAACAAAGTAAGGCAAGAAATACTCCCTGGGGCCCTCTAGGACCTAGCTAGCAACATGCTCTCATCATTAGGGGTCGGCACGACCCCACACTTATGCTCAAACATGCTCCTCAGCTTTCAATTTTCGGGTACTCAGACTTCCCCTAATCTGCAAAACAAAAACAAAATAAAACAAAACATGACACTATAAAAATAAAAATATATAATTATTACACATTGGGTTGCCTCCCAATAAGCGCCTTAGTTAACGTCGTGGCACGACGTGAATCAACATCGCCACTTTTCCCTCCACTTTGAGGATACGAATTGCGCCCCTAATTTTGCATCAAATTTTCTGCTCCGCTCCTGGGGCGGTGGTGTGAAAATAAAGGAACCAAGCAATAGGTGTCGCATCTTGCACTTCTTGGCCCTTAAGTGAGGAATGCCGTTTTGCCCTTTTGGTGTGGCAAATTTTAGGATATAAGGGTCTTGTTCCTTATTTATACACTTCTCCAAAAGCTTGGAGGGCTCAATTTTCATGTCACCAACCAAACATAATGTAGAAAAATGTTTAGAATGAGGACCAACATGCCCCAACTCCGAAACTGCCTTATTTTGTACATCCTCACTCATATGCACCCCCTCAACATTGGCATCATCAACAATATTCTGGTCGAATGGTTGGAATTCTTCTTCCTGCTCCACATGTAGGCCAGTATCCATAACAACTAGTGGTTGGGCATCAGACATCTCAACCTTTTTATTCATTAAAGCCTGCAGGTCATGGATATCTGAGTCAAATTTGTCTATATCTTGTCTGAGCTCTGTTCTGCCTTCTATCAATTGTGTCGCCATGTTTGTGAGTCCATCGCGGAGAAACCCATGAAATTTCATTTCTTGAGCTTGTTCCGTTAGCCAAGATTGGCTCACTATCTTTGCTTTTTCGAAGTTATCTCCTTGTATGAACTCACTTTCTTCTTCTGTTTGAGGTTCGTCTTGGGTATTGGCTAAGCCTGTAACTTGTAGATTACAAGTTTCAGACTCGGCCTGCATCTCTGTGAGTTTGGCACGAATCCTCTCCATGGTCTTCTCTAATTCTGCGTTTTGCTCTCTTATCAATGTGTCTTGCTCCACTATTTTTTTCATCATATCTGTAAGTCGAGCAAGACTCTCTGCATCCTCCACTTCATTACTCCTGTTAACATCACAAACAACAAGAGAATCATAATAGGGGCTCGGGGATGGGGAATAATATTTAGGACAATCATTCCAATGGCCATCTTGACCACCACATATACTACAAACATTCCGCTTAAAGGATTGGGTGGGTGCGCACAACCCATTCCCGAAAATATTATGACAGTGTTTCCATAGGTGGGGTCCTCCACAAACCAGACAAGTATCACCAAAATAGGCACAACCAATAGTCGACCAATTTTTATTCCATGATGCCATATCAAGAAAGATATCCAAACCACTAAATGAAAAAAAAAATTAAAAAATAAATAAAAAACTTGAATAGACAAAAGAAAAGTAGAATCTAGATAAACAGTTAATTTCTAACTCCCCGGCAACGGCGCCAAAAACTTGTTGCGTCCAAACGCACACGCAAGTGTACGTGGTCGTACAAGTAATATAGTGATTTTAGAAATCGGATGTCGAACCCACAGGGAGTTATGATTAACCGTCAACTAAATTAAACTATCCAAATTATCTATACAAGAGATGAAATTCGAAGATTGTGATTATAAACTAATTGAAGATAAAAGATACAATTTGTGAACTTCAACAAAGAAAGAGCGGGTTTTTATATTATCAATGAGATGAATGTTCCAGGGTTGCGGTTGGTTCACCAATCTGTTGAGTTTTCGAACTATTTCCCTTTAATCCGAATTGTCGGTGATTGCTAATTTACCGGATTACTAACTCTCGTAGTATTCTCCCGAACTACTACTCGCCTATTCAAAACGGTTCGCCGCCTATATTCCTATGGAATTGACTTGTTAAGAACGCAATTCGTTTATGGTATTTAATTGAACGCGGTGCCTAGGTATATTCCTATCCTAGCCACAAATCCTAGCCCAACTATAGGGATAATCAGATCACGCCCTCTTTAATCCTTCTCTAATCTAACAACATCTTTCCCAAGCATGTGTATTAGATAGTCGATAGAACCTAACTGTTGGCCAAACAATCAAGCAATTATGAACAGAATTAAAGAAGCAATCAAACTCAACAACTCGTATTAAGATAAGAAATAATCACCAAACATCAATAATCATGGTTTACCACAACCCTAGAACGAGAAGTTTAGCTCCACATAGACATGGAGGAAAAGCAACAAATCATTCAAAGAAAATATACAAACTAGTAATAAGGAGAAGAAAAGATAAAACCCAATAATCTCCGCCCACGGCGGCTCCTACTCTCTCTAGGTCAAAAGTCCTGTATTCTAAGGTAAAAACGGCTATTTATAAGCTAGGGCAAATATGAGATAAGTGGGCCCAATCCCGATCTAAATAGGACAACTGACGCCGCTTGTGCTTTGGTCATGCGTCGCATGGCCATCGCATGACTGTGTCTGTGCATCCGCTGTGCTCCGCACAGCCAAAGCATAACATGTCTGAGAATCAGAAAGGGGTATTTTGTGCGGCTTTGGATGTGCGGCGCATGGCCGCCGCATGAGACCCTTCGGTGGTCAGATTTTGCCTTCAAGTGTTGGAACTTCCTTCGCAACATTCAATCGTCGTACATAGCCTCGGAATCACTCAAAAACTGCCCGGAATACCCTTCGTTGGTCCTTGTTGTACCTATTCATATAAACATACCAACATAAGCTTATATACAACAATTCACATTCAAAACTGCGATGAAAGTGATAAGAAGTAAAGTGTAAATGACACTAAATCTAGATATTTGTGCCGGGTACGTATATATATATATATATATATATATATATATGATGACATGATGACATGATGATATGATATTGACATGCATGATATATGTCTCTAAGGCAAGTCATTTGATTTTACGGTTATCATACTTGTTCTGTAATACCCGATTCGGTTATGATCCTATTTACTGTATTCCATGCTTTACATGCTCAGTACATATTCCGTACTGACCCCCTTTCTTCGGGGGCTGCGTTTCATGCCCGCAGGTACAGATACACGTTTTGGTGATCCGCCGGCTTAGGATTCTCATCCAGCTATCTTGGAGTGCTCCCTTGTTCCGGAGCCCATATTTTGGTACAGACTCTCTTGTTGTATATGTTTATGTTTGTTCGAGGGGTACGGCGGGGCCACCGTCCCATCATATGATTACGTTATTACTCTTAGAGGTACGTAGACATATGTGTGGGTTGTGGGTAGTCACTGTTCAGTTGTGTTTGTGTTTTAAATGTTCCCAGGCTTATGTACGATTTGTATATATGTATGCGACGCCGTGCCTTTCCGTATGTTTAAGTTCTTATTATGTTTGCTATGGTATGATTATAGTTGACGGATGCGTACGAGTGCCCAGCTCGGGCACTAGTCATGGCTTCTCCACTTTAATTATTTTTCTTTATAAGCGGTGCTAAACCTTTATATCAATTCAACCATAAGAATAAGATGGGAAACATACCTTTTAATCAAAGAACTTCACCTCACTAAACTTCCTCCAAGCTTAAGTTCACCACAACTTTGAAGAAAAACAAGAACAATCACCTTTCTTGGATTACCTTTAAGTTTTAATGTTAATTCTCTCCTTGGGTGATACGGAAAGGTGTGGAGGGTTTAGGAACCTTCAAGAACCCATAGGAATCCTCTAGAAAGGTAGGGAAATAAGTGTGGAAAGGTGGAAATGAATTTGGGGTTTAAAAAGGTGGCCAAATCACACCCCGAATCACTTTGCGGAGAGTATGCGACCTTTCACACTGAGTGTGCGGCCGCACACTCTCCCAAACACTTAGGGATTATGTTGGCTAGTGTGTATGTCCAAAATTGGTAGTTGGCGTGCAATGTGCGGGTCAACACACTACCCCACTTTCCCCGATATCGCGAAATCGCCATCTTTTCGATTCGTTTGACCTCCAATCCTTATGGAACCATTCTTGGCACTTGTCTAGAACTTCATTAACCATCTAAGGGGACTTATATCTATCCCTCAAAGTGATGCTAGGCAATCTGCAACTTACATGGTGTGAAATCTTTCCAAACATGACTCAACCTAGACTTTCTCCGACGAACTTACTTCTGTTGCTTCATATAACTTCGAAACCTTAAAACATACACTTAGCATTATCAAGTACCATTCTTAACCTTACAAGGGCTTCATTTCCACTTTAGGTTTACATTGGCATACTCAAAACATGACGACACGAAATTTCCAAGGTGTAACAAAACCTGCTTTTTGCTTGACTCATCCTGATCTTTCTGGTCATTAAAAAACTTCTTCGATTCATCACCTGCGAGCTCACAAAGTCCCGCACTAGTGGACCCTATAGAATTCCAAGTCACAACATCATACACAGCTTTGATCTGGGTGCTGATCTCTCCAAAAGGTCCCTCCTGGTGAGGAGGAGAACCACTACTAGTGCTCATCTGTACCTTCCTCTGCTTACTAGAAGTCGCACCACCTTCCTTAATCCTGCACGGATCAAATGAAGGATCAGGATTTACCATGTTATCATCAGGATCCATATCAACCCCAGCAATCCTGCTCAACTCAGTAATCAAGGATAAAAACATCAGACTCGAGCTACCCCGGTGCACGTACTCCCTCAAATCACGGATGATATGATGACCCACATTCACCTTCACCCCATCCATGATACAAGCAATGATCAAAGCATGAGCATACGTGCAAGTAGGCAGAACATTTGGAGGATGGAGAAACCCACTTAACAAGAATATGTTTCCACGCGCTGGCCTCAGCATTGAACTCATGGTTGGTAATCCCAATCTTCTTACCTAGCCATAACACCTTTGCACTCTCACCGCACAGAGTGTCCACTAACCAACCCCCATTCCCGCAAATATCCTTGTTTGCCATCGGCTTGGTAGGATGGTTGGGCAAGTTGTAAACAGCATTGATCTCTTGGGCCCCAAACCTTACCATCTTCCCTCTTATCCTGATCACCGGATCATCAAGGTTCACTTTCTTCAAGTTCGCATGGAACTTGCGAACCCATTGTTCATTGGCCTGGCACGGTGGAGCAACAAAGCAGTCCCAATAGATGTCCCTTAAGCAACTATAGAACCTTGGAATGTGCTCCGCAACCTTGTCCATAAGCATCCTTCTCTCGAGCAATAATTTCTTAGTCTGCAAGTCGGCAAAGTAGCGATCTTGGCAGTCCAACGACATGAATTTCTCGGTATCATAATCATCTTCTTCCTCTTCAATCTCTGGATGGGTATTCACATTTTCATCTCTAAACTCAGCTATTTCAAATAATCAAGATCTACAAAAATCAAAATACAAATTAGTTCAACATTTTTATGATACTCAGCAATTCATTACACTGCAGTTCACCCAAAGAAATCGGCGAAGCCGAGCCTCTAAAGAGGCACCGAATCGATTCTACGTACGTAGGATAAACCTGCAGTTCTTCACCCCTACGAGACCTTCCTAGCAGGCATGGAACAGCGCCAGCAAAGATATTCTCGACATAGCATAAGTTTCCAAGAATTCTGAATTTCGCACTTGCGCAGATGTCCCAATAACCCTAACATTTGTGAATTTTCAAGTTCTAAAGATGGATTCTACTCAAACCGGCTTGATTCTACCTCTAAATTATGGTTATTTATGAGAATGCATGACAAAGAGAACATGATTTCATGAGTGTTTAGGCAAGAAAAATCACTACCCCACCAACCTACAAAAACCCGCCCATGAAAACACCATCAAAGGCACTAACCACACAAATTTACCAAGGGTCAAGTTAACAATGTGTTCTAACTACAACAAGCAGGATTTTTTAGACCAAGAACAACCAAAAACGGGCCTAGTGAAAAGTCCCATAAAATTCCCAAACCCATAATATTCAAGCATAGATCACAGCAATATCACAAACCCAATCAAAATTCTGAACAAAAACCAAGTCTATGACAGCACACAATGGATTTAAAACACAAAAGAAACCTTACCTTATAAATATTGGAGGATTTTTCTGATGTTGGAGTAAACCCCTTTTCTTGAAAATTCGGATCCAAAACTTTGACCCTTTTTGAAAGCTTCTTTGAATGAGGGGTTGTTGGAAGTGGGATGGGGAGGTATGCGAGTGAACATCAATTGTTTGTAGGAGAGGAATATGGGTAGGTTGGGGAGTTAGTGTTGGTTATGGGAGTGATTTTGAAAAACTGATCCCTTTATTTCTTTTTCTACTACTCGTATTCCCGCATCAGCGAGCCATTACGCGCACCTGTGCTCTCGCTCTAGCGAGCATTCTTTCACCTCAACGAAGAGTTCCATAGTACATCGTATCTCGCACCTACATGTCATTCTCCGCCCCAGCGATTCCTCCCTGGCGAACCCTATTTCCGCAGCGGCGAAGCCTGCTCTGTGGTAAGACCCTCGCCCCTGCACTCTATTTCTCACACCAGCGTGTGCTCTCCTGCGAATCCTCTTGCACTGTTGCGAAGCACAGAACCAAAATTTGCCTAGGATGGTTGACGTGGGTTAGTTTAACTTCTATTACTAGCACCTGTAACTGCCAAAATTATGATGCACCATCAGCTTGATAAGAGAAGTTTGAGGCACCACGAAGTATGTAACCCCTGTGGGACGAATTTTCATTTTGAGTTAAGTAGAACCCAAGTAACATGAAGATTTCAAGAAAACATAAAAGTTATTCGTGGGAGTACCCTGAATGGGAGATGGGGAACGATGGATAAGCAAGAGACGCACGAGGTAAGCTATTTTATTTCATTCCGAGATCACTAATTGGTACTCAGGTTTCAGAGCAGCACAGCGAAATCTGGATGTTGTGCGTATCATATCTACCATCAACTTCAAGGAGACTATGAAGATCACTATGATGCAGTGTACTAATTTTCAGCGACACAAATTCTTTATTTCATTCGTGTTCGATGACGAACATGTGTTTAAGTGGGGAATGATGTAATGACCCGCTCGGTCGTTATGACATTTTTGACAACTCCTTTCCTTGTCAAGTTCTATCCCGACTTTGTTAAGCATAGTTAATTTATGAAAGACGAATGATGATGCATTTGGTAAGATCCTAGCGGCGAGTTTCCTTCCTAAGTTCTTATGCGTGTGGGTTGTTTGGCTTATTTGGTACATTCTTCGTGTATTCCACGAGATGTGGGTAAGTTTTTTATGTGTCATCGAGATATGTCCTTATCAATTCTAGTCTAAAGAACCTCGCATACGTCGCAAAGTGTCAGAAATTGGAGACTTGGACCACCTAGTCTGTGTGCACGATCTTGCGGATGCGGGAGGACTGGCCTCGCGATAGCGAGCTTAGATTACGCCGCGGAACCGGGAGAACATCGCGGCGGTACGGCCACCTGGGGATAGGAGCGCAGCAGCGAGTATCGCTGAGCAGACCTAGAAATAAATATCTCACTTCGTCTTACCTTATCCCATTTGGACATTTTAGAGTGGGAAGCTAAACTAGAACTATTTTGGAGGGTGGAGACAAAGACTCTAGCTTTGGTAAGTTCTTAAATCTCTCTAGTTGTTTTATGTTCCTCACTAGAAATTTTTGATGGTGGCCTCTTGTTGAAGAAAAAGGGTGCAACCGCTCACTCCATAAAACCCTAAAGCCCCATTTTATTATTCCTAAATTCGTCTAAAATTAACCCTATGGGTAGCCACAATCTGATTATTCCTTGATGTAATGGGTTCGAAGGGGATTGGGTGAGCTAGCTTATAATTTCAAAATTCCCATATTACCTTTCTTACTAAGAGTTTCCTAATTGTAGGGTAGGGAAGTTTAAAGAACAAACCTTTAGCGATTAAATGTGAGTATTTGTGATTTATAGGTGCACATATAGCGCGCATTGAACAAGATTGGAAACTATTCGAAGATTCGGCAAAGAAATGAAGAGCTTTCTAGAGGATGGGCTTTAATCCCAGGCATGTCAAGACTGTAACACTATGTATGCGTATGTTGGACTAAAATAAATCTAATAAGAGGGCCACGAGGTAATAAAAAGGGGGTTTCGATACCCGTGAGGTGATGAGCGCTAGTATCGGATGTCGATCATCATTTTGGGTATTTGCGCTATTTCAGTTATATAGTTGGTCTGCATGCCATGTCTAGGCACTAGCTGATAGAATAATATGATCCTTCGGGTCTGTGGTTTGAGTCTGATGCCTGTGCTTTATTTCTCTTGCCATTATTATTTGCCTATCTTGTCTATTCGTGTGCATATTACTCATATATATATATATATATATATATATATATATATATATATATATATATATATATATATATATATATATATATATATATATATATATATATATATATATATTCTTGTCTTGACACATACCACAATCATGCTTTACTTCTATTCATGCATACGATTTGAGGATGCGATTGTGGGTACGATGAGATGTTATTACGGACAAGTGGTGATGATTGGCACATTCTGTTGATATTTGAGATGGGCGAAGTTAAAAGCGACAAGTTATCCGGATATGATATGATATTATGAGCCCGTGATCTGATAAAATTACCGCAGCCTGGATATATGGGCCTCATGAGCCCCTATGGGTCACGATTAGTTAATATTTGAACGTGTGTATATCGGGAAGTGGAAATGAAGGCCTTGCATTACAGCTGCATTTCGTTCATCTCATCTTATATTATCCTTGTAATTGTTGGTATTTGACTTGCTTTACCTTGGGTTATATGTGTTAATTGTATGTAATGATTAAGTATGGTTATCTAGATGAGTTGACGTTTAGACGAGATGTGAATTGACTGGTTATGTCACGCCCCAATTCATGGGACGTGATGGGCACCCCCGACCCTTACCTAGGCGAGGCGAACCCTCGGACTTTTACGCACATAAATTTTTTTTTTCAAATCTCTAAGGCGAACAACCATATAAGACATAGTGAAGCTTGCAATTTTTGACGAAATAGTAATTATACAAAATTTACTACACCACACAATGTGACATATAAAGTTGGTGGAACCGGCACATTGTGGCTGACATATCATACCCACGGCCCAATGCAAAGTCTCTAACACGGATCCGAAGTCATGGCGGACAAACTCGACTTGGCGGTGCTTTCAGGAAAGTAGAGCTTGCCGTCTCCGGCTGGAACATCTTACGTAATAACTTGGCTCATGCAGGAGCTGCGCGGCATGAAACGCGGCCCCGAAGACGGTCGGTACGGACAATGTGCGAGTATGCAAGGCATGCAACACAAAGTAACGTGAACTATGGCAGAACGACGGACTATCAAACACATACACTACTCGGAAATACGGGACACTTACCCGTTCGGACACGGTCCATACACACCGGTCTCATACGTCGGCAAAGGGTACGGTAGAGTAAGTAGGTCAAATAGATTACCAAAATGCTTATTTCACAATCACGGACCGCACGTCGAAGAGGTGCGAACGTACGAGAATGTCCCGGACGATGCGTATATCGGACGCGGACGTGCGAGAGGTATGCTGAAGCAGTTCGTAATCATACCCGGACATACGGAGGTGTATCGGACGATTCGTGTCAAAGTCGGATGTACGGAGATATATCGGACGGTTCCTATTCGAGTCGGACGTACGAGAGATGTGTCGAGGAGTAACATGTCCGGCCCTCACTGTGAGGGAACTCGGGGGATAGACTCATAAATGTATGTCAAAGTCATGGATCAAAGATGCATATAACGTGTCCCGCCCTCTAATGAGGGACTCGGTAAATAGGATCATATATCGATTCATAAGTCATATATGCAAATAACGTGTCCGGCCCTTTATTAGGGACTCGGTGAAGGAATCATGCATATCGAATCATGTGCCAAGTATACATAACGTGTCCCGGCCCTCTCGGGGTCTCGGTGAATAATCATAATATGCCGTCCTGGCCACCATCCCCGTACCATCAAATCATAAGTACATACAGATAACGTGTCCCGGCCCGCAAGTACGAGGGACTCGGTGAATAATGCAGAGAAGTGCACGATAACATGTCTGGCCGGGACTCGGTGAATCGAAATCGTATCGTGACGTACACACGAGATCATAACATGCCCCGCCCGGGACTCAGTGAAAGATACATTGAGTCGCGCACGAGCAGAGTAGTGCAGAAACATATGCATATAGAATCAGACTCGATGAATACATACGCTTATTAACATCTGAAGAATCAGAACAAGTTTCGGGTTCTTCCGAGTTAGCATCGAGAGTTATAAGCATTTGACATGCGAGAAACCTCTTCGGACTTTCCAAGCGATCCCGGAGTCGTGTATGGAAAACATTAGGACTTATAAGGATACTCGCGCGAAATACTCGGGTCAACGATTCATACCCAAATAGTCATAGCGAAATACTTATGTCAAACATTCATACCGAATACTCATATCGGAATTTTCATGACGGATTGTTTATACCGATACTCGGACGGAATACTTATGTCGGATCATATACATATCCGAATATTTACCTTCCAATACTTATAACCGAATGCTTATGCCAGAACATTTACATCGGAATGCTTATGTCAGAATATTCAAATCAGATTATTCATACCGGAGCGTTTATATCAGAATAGTCAAACCATAATATTTTTATCTGAGTTACCACGGACACTTATAGCGAGCTCGGAACATTAGCCAAAGGTTTCCGGTACTTTTCGTGCGGAAGTAAGGCAAACGGGACGATATACATAGGTCTCGGGGTTTGTGGGCCCACTTCGGGTCAGCGAGGTGACGTACCTTACTTACAAAATTTTACACTTCATGATGTCATTCATAATAGTTCTAAGACAATCGGGTTCCATTTGTTCAAGTTCTAGGCGTTTAAACAAATTTTCAAACCATTAGCAAGATAAATGATTCAATTCTATTGAAAGAAAAAGGGCAATTTTTTGGACATGAATTCCGAGGAGTGGAGTTGTCCCAGGGTCCAATTTCAAGCCTAGTATATCTAGGACATGCCAGAGAAAGAAAGGGTAAGCCTTACATACCTTAGTTGCGCCTTACGCTCGTCCAATCTCAAATCCCGTTTCGTCCAAAAACTGCAAATGGTCACATTTACCAATTACTATTCATGAGACTTATAATTTTCAACCTTAACCAATACTGTTCTACAAAAATTTGGGCAGCATCTCCCCTATACCTATAGCATCCCCGAGACTTAGCTCGGCCAAATATATCAACAACAACAACCCACAATCCAACAACACCAACAGTTATCATAAAACGTACTATAACGTAAATAGTCTTCTTTACTACATAACTCAACAACTTTCATTCCAACTTCACATTTCCAAACAAATCCTAATGTTTTCACATTCATTACTAATCAAGATCACTCCAATACAATTCTAAATCATTTCATATCATTTCCACAAGATATTCGCAAGATATACAAAATATGCAAACTTTTCACCAAAACCATAATCCATCCAAAACTTCTAATCTTCAACATACATATTCATAACATATTTCCGTCTTCCAATTTCATCAACCATAATCATAATTTACATTTAAACAATTTCATTTCCATAATATCACAAAATCATTCTAAAGTGACATAATCTTCTACATTCCAATTCAATACCAACTTGATTCATCAAACCTTTATCTACATCACAAACACCACAACAACACAACTAGCAAACTAAATGGAATTTAATCCATCTCCTCCTCCTACATGCAATACACATTCCAACACACACACATCCACAACACACAAAGTTTCCATACTTTTCATTCATTTCTACATACTATAACATATATAATCCTCCATAACACAATAAGAACATGAAATTCTTACCTTTTTCCCAAAACTTCCACTTGCCACTAAAGTTGTTTCCTTGCCAAAACAATTATACCATGTTGAAGAGAGTCTTGCACTTAGTAGAAATACATGAAGAACATAATTTTTAGACCAAGGATTGAAGACTTGGAATTTCTTTCTTCCTCTTCTTTCTTTTCTCTTTATGGCCGAACATGGCCTTTCCTTTTCTTTCTCTCTTCTTTTTTTTTTTGTTCATCCTTTGTCTTAAATTAAAAAGGCCACTTATATATACATATATATGATTTCCCCCATCATGTGAGAGGCACATGCCTCTCTAGAATTTTCTTGAAATTGTTAAGAAAAAGATGACTTTATTTATTTTCTTTTTTCCTTTTTTTTTTTTTGGTCATCTTTCTTCTCTTTTTGACACATGGCCAATATGGCCTTTTTGGAGCTTTCATGAAACTTGGGTGAAATTCCCATTTTGCCCCTCGACTTTTCTCAATATTACCATTTTGTCCCTAACCTTCCGCATTATTTCCACGGCCCATTTTGCGAATTTCTCTTCTTGCCCTTAACCTTTCACAATATTTCAGTACTTATAATAATCATAAATAATATTCACGACAGCTCGTACATTAAAATAATTCTTGAAAATGACCCTGTCCTTATCTTGCCATGACTTTCTCGAATTATCCGAATGCATGAAATACGGGATATAACATCCTCCCCCCCTTTAGAACATTCGTCCTCGAATGTTCAACTAACCTTATGGGGGTCTTGTAGCACTTCGGGAGGGAGGTTCCTTTTGCACCAACGGTTCTTCTTTCCAATTAAAAGCGTACAACATAACAAGAGTTCTTATCATAAGTTTTCCTTTTACTTTCCGTCGATACCCTCGCATATAAGATGTCATACATATTCACATACATATACACATATCATTAGCATCAACTACCCCAAAATACTTCCGGACATTATTCAAGCCTATCCAGTTTCAAGCGGACCTACTTTTCATTTCTTCTCTAATCAACCACCGCCATGTCTTTGCGTAGCCTTCTGGTCTCCAACCATCTTGTACATTCTAATTCCTCATTCGGCCCTTGGATCCACATTTGTGAAAAATTTTCGAAAACTTCCCGGGGGGTCACCCATCATGAAATTGCTCCCCCCCGAGCACGCTTAACTCACGAAGCTTAGGTGGAATTTTGTGCCTTAATGTCGATACAATCGTGTCTTCTTCCTCGTATGACCTTTACTACATAATGCTGGAGCCGGTCAAAGTTTCACGAGATTCTCGGGCATTTTCGTAACACGTCCTTTCTTGTGCAATTACCGTTTGCCCTTTTCAATCTTCCATATCACCTTCATAAATTCTTATTACCCGAAATCATGTACACCGCGAATGCCATCAATACCTTACGTAGCATATAACTTCATATCACATTCTTGCCATCGAACTATGGGTCTCGGGTAACTAGCCAAATATATCCATACTTATCTCCTTCCGCCGTATGTAAGGCTTACGATGGAATTTCTTATTTCATTCTCCTATGACCTGGCTCTATCGCACGATCTATGACAGAAAGAAGGTCAACAATTCCTAGATGTCCCGTAGCCTCCTGTTTATAGATGTGGCGCGCTACACACCATAAACAAGACTCTACCGGACACGACTTTGCGAGACAACCCCACGGACGGACCTCGCTCGATACCACTTTGTCACGCCCCAATTCCATGGGACGTGATGGGCACCGACCCTTACCTAGGGCCGAGCGAACCCTCGGACTTTTCTTGCATAATTTTTTTTTTTTCAAATCTCTAAACCGAACAACCATATAAGACATAGTGAAGCTTGCAATTTTGACGAAATCAGTAATTATACAAAATTTACTACACCACACAATGTGACATATCGGGCCGGTGGAGCCGGCGGCAGCATCGACATATCATACCCACGACGCCGTATGCAAAGTCTCTAACACGGATCCGAAATCATGGCGGACAAACTCGACTTGGCGGTTTACGGGAAAGTAGAGCTTGCCGTCTCCCGTGGAACATCTTACGTAATAACCCCATCGTGCGGGAGTACACAACGCGGCATGAAACGCGGCCCCCGAAGACGGGGGGTCGGTACGGACAATGTGCGGGTATGCAAGGCATGCAACACAAAGTAACGAGAACTACGGCCGAGCGGACGAACTATCAAACACATACACTACTCGAAATACGGACACTTACCGTTCGGACACGGTCCATACACGCCGGTCTCATACGTCGGCAAAGGGTACGAGAGTAAGTAGGTCAAATAGATTACCAAAATGCTTATTTCACAATCACGGACCGCGCGTCCGAAGAGGTGCGAACGTACGAATGTCCCGGACGATGCGGTATATCGGACGCGGACGTACGGAGGTATACTCGAACGGATTCGTAATCATAGCCGGACATACGGAGGTGTATCGGACGATTCGTGTCCAAAGTCGGATGTACGAGATATATCGTACGGACCTATTCGGAGTCGGACGTACGGAGATGTGTCGAGGTAACGTGTCCCGCCCTCCCGCGGAACTCGGGGGATAGACTCATAAATGTATATGTCAAAGTCATGGATCACGGATACATATAACGTGTCCGGCCCTCTAATGAGGGACTCGGTAAATAGGATCATATATCGGATTCATAAGTCATATATGCAAATAACGTGTCCCGGCCCTTTATTAAGGGACTCGGTGAAGTAGAATCATGCATATCGAGAATGTGCCAAGTATACATAACGTGTCCGCCCTCTCTTTGCGGGTCTCGGTGAATAATCATAATATGCCGTCCTGCCACCATCCCCGTACCATCGAATCATAAGTACATACGGATAACGTGTCCCGGCCCGCAAGTACGAGGGACTCGGTGAATAATGCGAGAGAAGTGCACGATAACATGTCCCGGCCCGGACTCGGTGAATCGGAATCGTATCGTGACGTACACACGAGATCATAACATGCCACGGCCGGGACTCAGTGAAAGATACATTGAGTCGCGCACGAGCAGAGTAGTGCAGAAACATATGCATATAGAATCAGACTCGATGAATACATACGCTTATTAACATCTGAAGAATCAGAACAAGTTTCGGGTTCTTCCGAGTTAGCATCGGAGAGTTATAAGCATTTGACATGCAGAAACCTCTTCGGACTTTCCAAGCGATCCGTCGTGTATGGAAAACATTAGGACTTATAAGGATACTCGCATCGGAATACTCGGGTCAGTTTCATACCCAAATAGTCATGCTAGAATACTTATGTCAAACATTCATACCGAATACTCATATCGGAATTTTCATGACGGATTGTTTATACCAGAATACTCAGACCGGAATACTTATGTCAGATCATATACATATCCGAATATTTACCTTCCAATACTTATAACCGAATGCTTATGCCAGAACATTTACATCGGAATGCTTATGTCAGAATATTCAAATCAGATTATTCATACCGGAGCGTTTATATCAGAATAGTCAAACCATAATATTTTTATACGAGTTACCCGGACACTTATAGCGAGCTCGGAACATTAGCCAAAGGTTTCCGGTATTTTCGTGCGGAAGTAAGGCAAACGGGACGATATACATAGGTCTCGGGGTTTGTGGGCCCACTTCGGGTCAAGCGAGGTGACGTACCTTACTTACAAAATTTTACACTTCATGATGTCATTCATAATAGTTCTAAGACAATCGGGTTCCATTTGTTCAAGTTCTAGGCGTTTAAACAAATTTTTCAAACCATTAGCAAGATAAATGATTCAATTCTATTGAAAGAAAAAGGGCAATTTTTGGACATGAATTAGAGAGTGGAGTTGTCCCCGAGGTCCAATTTCAAGCCTAGTATATCTAGGACATGCCGGAGAAAGAAAGGGTAAGCCTTACATACCTTAGTTGCGCCTTACGCTCGTCCAATCTCAAATCCCGTTTAGTCCAAAACGCAAATGGTCACATTTACAATTACTATTCATGAGACTTATAATTTTCAACCTTAACCAATCTTGTTCTACAAAAATTTTGCGACATCTCCCCCATACCTATAGCATCCCCGAGACTTAGCTCGGCCAAATATATCAACAACAACAACCACAATCCAACAACACCAATGTTATCATAAAACGTACTATAACGTAAATAGTCTTCTTTACTACATAACTCAACAACTTTCATTCCAACTTCACATTTCCAAACAAATCCTAATGTTTTCACATTCATTACTAATCAAGATCACTCCAATACAATTCTAAATCATTTCATATCATTTCCACAAGATATTCGCAAGATATACAAAATATGCAAACTTTTCACCAAAACCATAATCCATCCAAAACTTCTAATCTTCAACATACATATTCATAACATATTTCCGTCTTCCAATTTCATCAACCATAATCATAATTTACATTTAAACAATTTCATTTCCATAATATCACAAAATCATTCTAAAGTGACATAATCTTCTACATTCCAATTCAATACCAACTTGATTCATCAAACCTTTATCTACATCACAAACACCACAACAACACAACTAGCAAACTAAATGGAATTTAATCCATCTCCTCCTCCTACCATGCAATACACGGCCAACACACACACATCCACACACCAAAGTTTCCATACTTTTCATTCATTTCTACATACTATAACATATATAATCCTCCATAACACAATAAGAACATGAAATTCTTACCTTTTTCCCAAAACTTCCACTTGCCACTAAAGTTGTTTCCTTGCCAAAACAATTATACCATGTTGAAGAAGAGAGTCTTGCACTTAGTAGAAATACATGAAGAACATAATTTTTAGACCAGGATTGAAGACTTGGAATTTCTTTCTTCCTCTTCTTTCTTTTCTCTTTATGGCCGAACATGGCCTTTCCTTTTCTTTCTCTCTTCTTTTTTTTTTTTGTTCATCCTTTGTCTTAAATTAAAAGGCCACTTATATATACATATATATGATTTCCCCCATCATGTGAGAGGCACATGCCTCTCTAGAATTTTCTTGAAATTGTTAAGAAAAGATGACTTTATTTATTTTCTTTTTTCCTTTTTTTTTTTTTTGGTCATCTTTCTTCTCTTTTTGACACATGGCCAATATGGCCTTTTTGGAGCTTTCATGAAACTTGGGTGAAATTCCCATTTTGCCCCTCGACTTTTCTCAATATTACCATTTTGTCCCTAACCTTCCGCATTATTTCCACGGCCCATTTTGCGAATTTCTCTTCTTGCCCTTAACCTTTCACAATATTTCAGTACTTATAATAATCATAAATAATATTCACGACAGCTCGTACATTAAAATAATTCTTGAAAATGACCCTGTCCTTATCTTGCCATGACTTTCTCGAATTATCCGAATACATGAAATACGGGATATAACATCCTCCCCTTTAGAACATTCGTCCTCGAATGTTCAACTAACCTTATGGGGTCTTGTAGCACTTCGGGAGGGAGGTTATTTTGCACCAACGGTTCTTCTTTCCAATTCCGCGTACAACATAACAAGAGTTCTTATCATAAGTTTTCCTTTTACTTTCCGTCGATACCCTCACATATAAGATGTCATACATATTCACATACATATACACATATCATTAGCATCAACTACCCCACAGAATACTTCCGGAACCTTTTGTTCAAGCCTATCCGGATTTCAAACCGGACCTACTTTTCATTTCTTCTCTAATCAACCACGCCACGTCTTTGCGTAGCCTTCTTATGGTCTCCGGCCATCTTGTACATTCTAATTCCTCATTCGGCCCTTGGATCCACATTTGTGAAAAATTTTCGATCGAAAGCTTCCCGGTCACCCATCATGAAATTGCTCCCCGAGCACGCTTAACTCCGAAGCTTAGGTGGAATTTTGTGCCTTAATGTCGATACAATCGTGTCTTCTTCCTCGTATGACCTTTACTACATAATCTGGAGCCAGTCAAAGTTTCACAGATTCTCAGGCATTTTCGTAACACGTCCTTTCTTGTGCAATTACCGTTTTGCCCTTTTCAATCTTCCATATCACCTTCATAAATTCTTATTACCCGAAATCACGACACCGCGAATGCCATCAATACCTTACAGAGTATATAACTTCATATCACATTCTTGCCATCCGGAAGCGCTATGGTCTCGGGTAACTAGCCAAATATATCCATACTTATCTCCTTCCGCCGTATGTAAGGCTTACGGATGGAATTTCTTATTTCATTCTCCTATGACACGGCTCTATCGCACGATCTATGACGAAAGAAGGTCAACAATTCCTAGATGCCCCGTAGCCTCCTGTTTATAGATGTGTGAGCGCGCACACACACCATAAACAAGACTCTACCGGACACGACTTTGCAGACAACCCCACGGACAGACCTCGCTCTGATACCACTTTGTCACGCCCCAATTCCATGGGACGTGATGGGCACCCGACCCTTACCTAGGGCCGAGCGAACCCTCGGACTTTTACTTACTGCACATAATTTTTTTTTTCAAATCTCTAAGGCGAACAACCATATAAGACATAGTGAAGCTTGCAATTTTTGACGAAATACGTAATTATACAAAATTTACTACACCACACAATGTGACATATCGGTGGTGGAGCGTCCGACGACCGACATATCATACCCACGACGCCGTCTCGCAAAGTCTCTAACACGGATCCGAAAAATCATGGCGGACAAACTGCGACTTGGCGATGCTGCGGGAAAGTAGAGCTTGCCGTCCGCCTGGAACATCTTCACGTAATAACTTCCATTCGGGGAGTCCTGCGCGGCATGAAACGCAGCCCCCGAAGACAGGGGGTCAGTACGGACAATGTACTGAGTATGCAAGGCATGCAACACAAAGTAACAGAACTATGACTGAACAGACAGAACTATCAAACACATACACTACTCAGAAATACAGACACTTACCGTTCAGACACAGTCCATACACACCGGTCTCATACGTCAGCAAAGGGTACAGAGAGTAAGTAGGTCAAATAGATTACCAAAATGCTTATTTCACAATCACAGACCGCACGTCCGAAGAGGTGCAGAACGTACAGAATGTCCGACGATGCGGGGTATATCGGACGCAGACGTACAGAGGTATCTGAACAGTTCGTAATCATAGCCGGACATACGGAGGTGTATCGACGATTCGTGTCCAAAGTCGGATGTACGAGAGATATATCGACGGATTCTATTCGGAGTCGGACGTACGGAGATGTGTCGAGTAACGTGTCCCGCCCTCCCGTGAGGAACTCGGGGGATAGACTCATAAATGTATGTCAAAGTCATGGATCACGACGGATGCATATAACGTGTCCGGCCCTCTAATGAGGGACTCGGTAAATAGGATCATATATCGATTCATAAGTCATATATGCAAATAACGTGTCCCGGCCCTTTATTAAGGGACTTGGTGAAGTAGAATCATGCGTATCGAGAATCATGTGCCAAGTATACATAACGTGTCCGTACCCCTCTTTGCGGGTCTCGGTGAATAATCATAATATGCCGTCCTGGCCACCATCCCCGTACCATCAAATCATAAGTACATACGGATAACGTGTCCCGGCCCGCAAGTACGAGGGACTCGGTGAATAATGCGCAGAAAGTGCACGATAACATGTCTCTGGCCGGGACTCGGTGAATCGAGAATCGTATCGTGACGTACACACGAGATCATAACATGCCACGGCCCGGGACTCGATGAAAGATACATTGAGTCGCGCACGAGCGAGTAGTGCGAAACATATGCATATAGAATCGACTCGATGAATACATACGCTTATTAACATCGAAGAATCGAACAAGTTTCGGGTTCTTCCGAGTTAGCATCGAGAGTTATAAGCATTTGACATGCGAGAACCTCTTCGGACTTTCCAAGCGATCCGGAGTCGTGTATGGAAAACATTAGGACTTATAAGGATACTCGCATCAGAATACTCAGGTCAACAGATTCATACCCAAATAGTCATAGCAGAATACTTATGTCAAACATTCATACCAGAATACTCATATCGGAATTTTCATGACGGATTGTTTATACCAGAATACTTATGTCAGATCATATACATATCCGAATATTTACCTTCAAATACTTATAACCGAATGCTTATGCCGAACATTTACATCGAATGCTTATGTCAGAATATTCAAATCAGATTATTCATACCGGAGCGTTTATATCAGAATAGTCAAACCATAATATTTTTATCTGAGTTACCAGACACTTATAGCGAGCTCGGAACATTAGCCAAAGGTTTCCAGTACTTTTCGTGCGGAAGTAAGGCAAACAGGACGATATACATAGGTCTCGGGGTTTGTGGGCCCTTCGGGTCAAGCGAGGTGACGTACCTTACTTACAAAATTTTACACTTCATGATGTCATTCATAATAGTTCTAAGACAATCGGGTTCCATTTGTTCAAGTTCTAGGCGTTTAAACAAATTTTCAAACCATTAGCAAGATAAATGATTCAATTCTATTGAAAGAAAAAGGGCAATTTTTGGACATGAATTCCGAGGAGTGGAGTTGTCCCACGAGGTCCAATTTCAAGCCTAGTATATCTAGGACATGCCAGAGAAAGAAAGGGTAAGCCTTACATACCTTAGTTGCGCCTTACGCTCGTCCAATCTCAAATCCCGTTTCGTCCAAAAACTGCAAATGGTCACATTTACCAATTACTATTCATGAGACTTATAATTTTCAACCTTAACCAATCTTTGTTCTACAAAAATTTGGGCAGCATCTCCCCTATACCTATAGCATCCCAGAGACTTAGCTCGGCCAAATATATCAACAACAACAACCCACAATCCAACAACACCAACAGTTATCATAAAACGTACTATAACGTAAATAGTCTTCTTTACTACATAACTCAACAACTTTCATTCCAACTTCACATTTCCAAACAAATCCTAATGTTTTCACATTCATTACTAATCAAGATCACTCCAATACAATTCTAAATCATTTCATATCATTTCCACAAGATATTCGCAAGATATACAAAATATGCAAACTTTTCACCAAAACCATAATCCATCCAAAACTTCTAATCTTCAACATACATATTCATAACATATTTCCGTCTTCCAATTTCATCAACCATAATCATAATTTACATTTAAACAATTTCATTTCCATAATATCACAAAATCATTCTAAAGTGACATAATCTTCTACATTCCAATTCAATACCAACTTGATTCATCAAACCTTTATCTACATCACAAACACCACAACAACACAACTAGCAAACTAAATGGAATTTAATCCATCTCCTCCTCCTACCATGCAATACACGGCCAACACACACACATCCACAACACACAAAGTTTCCATACTTTTCATTCATTTCTACATACTATAACATATATAATCCTCCATAACACAATAAGAACATGAAATTCTTACCTTTTTTCCCAAAACTTCCACTTGCCACTAAAGTTGTTTCCTTGCCAAAACAATTATACCATGTTGAAGAGAGTCTTGCACTTAGTAGAAATACATGAAGAACATAATTTTTAGACCAAGGATTGAAGACTTGGAATTTCTTTCTTCCTCTTCTTTCTTTTCTCTTTATGGCCGAACATGGCCTTTCCTTTTCTTTCTCTCTTATTTTTTTTTTTTGTTCATCCTTTGTCTTAAATTAAAAGGCCACTTATATATACATATATATGATTTCCCCCATCATGTGAGAGGCACATGCCTCTCTAGAATTTTTTTTGAAATTGTTAGAAAAAGATGACTTTATTTATTTTCTTTTTTCTTTTTTTTTTTTTTTTTGGTCATCTTTCTTCTCTTTTTGACACATGGCCAATATGGCCTTTTTGAGCTTTTCATGAAACTTGGGTGAAATTCCCATTTTGCCCCTCGACTTTTCTCAATATTACCATTTTGTCCCTAACCTTCCGCATTATTTCCACGGCCATTTTGCGAATTTCTCTTCTTGCCCTTAACCTTTCACAATATTTAAGTATTTATAATAATCATAAATAATATTCACGACGTACCGTACATTAAAATAATTCTTGAAAATGACCGTCCTTATCTTGCCATGACTTTCTCGAATTATCCGAATACATGAAATACGGGATATAACGGAGGTTAGGACAAGGCATGCTTTACACGTGAGTTACTTGAGATATTATGAGGTCGTCTAGTTGAATTGATCCTTGAAATATCTGTAAAATAAGTTAGAAAGTCGAGTAGAACTTGGGATAGATGTTACCAAACTTATGTAATGACAAACTTATTAATTGGTTGGGTCGACTAGGAAGGACATATACGTATATTGATGCTAAAATTGTGGACAGGTAAGCTAAGTCCTTACGGGTTATGAAATGTGGAATTGGTATAGTAAGATTGGGATTGAACTTGCTAGTTGTAATGATTCTTGCATTGATATCTCTTGTATTTAGTTTGATCATGGAAGTGGTGAGTGAGTGGCCAGCACTCGTCTGGGTCTCATGTAGGGACGGTCGATGATGCTGCTGAGTACTGTTGTTTTGTACTCACGCTACACTTGCTGCATCTTTCTGATGGTGCAGGTTTGATTGATGTTTGGATCTGACTTTCAGCTGCTGTTGGGGTCCGCTAGAGAGTTTCGGGGTGAGCTATTAGTATTGCACCTAGCCCTCAAGATTCTCTTCTTACTGGTTTATATTTTTCCCATCTTCTTTTATTGACATCGTTGTATAGAGTTGGTTGTATTTAGGAGAATTCTGTAGTGCTCAAGTACACTTATGACCAGGTTTTGGGGTATTGTCAAGTTTCCTTTGATTTTTCCGCAACATTGTAAAACTTGTGTGGTATTATTGTTGTTCAAGAAGAAATGGTATTTATTTTATTTTGTTTTAAATGGTTTTAGTTGTTTTTGGCATACCTATTGGGTAGGGAAAAAGGTAGCGCCATCATGACCTTGTAATTTGGGTCGTGACATTGAAACAATAGAATATATACATATTTATTTCAAAGAAGGTTAACATTTCTTCTTAATCTGAAAAATTAGAAACTGTTTGGATGATTTTGAGACAAAATCTACAACCTTAAATCTTTCAACTAAAGGTTTACAAAGGATACAAAACCTAATTTCAAAACATTAAGTGTTTTTTGCTAGAAATGGCCCCCAATTACTCAAAATAATTAAGGACTTTTCCAAAAAAGTTTTTTGGGCTAAGCCCACCTTAAGTTAAACAAACAAAAGGAATTACATAATGACTTTAGTTTGAAGAGAGGGTTTAAAATAGAGTATGGTTGACCTTCAAAAATAATTGAAATGAATAAGATCTTTTAATGGAAAAGAGATGCTTATATACACTTGTATAAACCCCATGGTATTTTTATTAAAGGTATATATTCAAAGCTTTTTCACAAAAAACTTATAAGAGCAAAAGACATAACATTTGGACCAAGTTTTAGTTGAACTCTACTTAAGATAAAGGGTGGGTTTTGGTCTGAAAATGAAATGACTTTTCAAACCTTATATATATTTTCCAAAAGGAATTCAACTCTTTCTATCTTCAAACAAAGGTACATTTGCCAATATATTTTATGATATTCCATGATTAGATATACAAGATTTTAAACCATTTTAAGAAAATAATTACAAAATCACACATTGAAGCTCGAAGGCCAACCATATTCTACGTATTCTTAATATCAGGATGTCTTAACGCCTTCCTCAACAAATCACGGAACCCCACCTCGAATTACGATTTAAAAGGATTTTCTCTTGTTTGAATAAACCCTTTTAAATTGGTTTTACTAATTTCCCTTGTAAATTAGGTAGCGACTCTAAAAACCCTAAAATCCAAAAGAGTCCATAGCTTCAAAGTAGCTTTTTATGCCTCGCGTAAATGTGAACCGTAATGGGGATACGGCGATGCAAACGGATTTTTAATAGGTTCTAACCATAAGGGTTTCAATATAATGTGATTTTCATTATAATTATTTTCTTAATTGTTTACTTTCTTGTATATATAACTGTCATTGCATGCATATCATAAATTCCGCTAAACTGGCAAAAAGCTGCATGGTTTCAAAAGCGACATGTGGGTTCGCAGTCGAGCCTTCACTAAAAAACCAAATATATTTCCTTGAAACACGTTGAATGCGGAGTTGGTTCGCGGTCGTCCAACAGCAGACAACAGTTCACTTCTAGTAGTCCGCTCAAGTCCCAAGTCATTTGAAAAACCACCTCTAATATTGACTAGAATAGAGCGAAGACAAATCCCAATGCACTAACACATTCTTATCTAGACGGGCTTGGATATTTGAGACGTATCTAAGGCCATTAAGAGCCTACCTTGTGTTAAGCGGTCTATGACCCTAAGACACCATATCCCACTATGTGCTAATTGGAAGCATATTTTATGCCTATGTGTTGTGACATTGCCTTTGGGGGAGGGGGGGGGGGTAGGGAATTAACCGTGTTCTATTTTGAGGTGCCAACTAATCTAATGTTCTGCATGGTCCTTGAGGTACCTGATATACTGAATATTTGGTGGGATTGGTTAAATGAGCAACAACAAAAGACAGTCACAAACTTTTTGGGGCACCTACCCTTGTTGATGACTATGAAGGGTTGTAGGAAACTAATCAAAGTAGTTGCTGGGTATTGGGACTGTGATATAATGGTGTTTAGGTTCGGGGATGTAGAGATGACCCCCACTTTGGGGGAACTCTGAGATTGCATAGACAATGTTGGAACCTGTCTGAAAAGAAGGAAAAAAACTCGACTACAACCTCTTAATCCCATATAAGCCTACCCCCGACAAAATCCTGAAACTACTATACTTATCCCATGCCAATCGGATCTTCGGTCCAACAGTTGCCTTTAGGGATTTGGATAACCAATTTGGAACCAAAAGAGGATTCTTGGACAACTCCACGGAATTCCACACCTTTGCTGATTGGGAAGCTACCCGACCCT
>NW_026724550.1:0-5345 GCF_029784015.1 Lycium ferocissimum
GTCGCCCCGTATTCTTTTTACATCCTATACATTTGAGGGGGGTTAAAATAGGGGTCGTCCGTACCCCCCCCCGTAAGTGTTTGCTACGGGGGGGTTATCCCTTTTCCTTACATTTTGTTGTACTTACGTTTTACGTATGGGGTTGGTTATTATTTTTTGGGTTTTTGTTTCCTTTTTACTACTCGGTACTTCTTGTGGGGCCCTTCCCTTCGGGGGGGGTTTTTTACATGCCCCGGACGCGCCCACGGTACCCCGCCTTTTTTAAAGGATTTTGGGTTCTTTACCCTGACCCCTTTTTGATGGGATGATACTTTTGGTATATATCTTCTATTGTACGGTTATTGTATATATGATCATTTGGGTACGGCGGGGCCACTGTCTGTCTTCGGTCCGTTTTCGGTCTGTTTTGTATATTAGGGTACACGGACATATACGCCAGGTGTGTGGGTTGTCAGCATGCGGGTAGGTATGTGCGATATGTGATGTTGTACGATATAATGGCCCCTAGCGAGCACATGCGGGTTTCGGTACGTATATGTGTATATGTATGTTCGTGCGACGCACCCTTATATCGTGTGGATTTATGTATGTTTAAACGGAATTAGAAATTTGGTATGTCGGATCTGTTAGGTAGGTACGTATGGGTGTCCAAGTAGGACACCAGTCACGGCCCACGGGGTTGGGTCGTGACATAAACGCTGATTTTTTAGTAGTGGAATCTGCCCTCCTATCTTTGATCATGGAAAAATGTTTTCTTCCACTTTTCCTACCTAATGGAAGGTCCTCTATAATATGGAGTAAGTGTTTAAGCAAGAAGAATGCTCCTTGGTGTCATGTACCAACCCTAAACCAAGTGGGAAGTTGAAGGAAAAGGTAAGGTTTCATCTTCTTTTGTATGTTGTGGATGGTTTGTATTTGTTGTGGTATGGAAAATGAATAAAAAACATGGAACACATGCATGTGGTAGAAGCCGTGTGGTGTGTGTGGTGGTTGGTTACGTGTGTATCATGTTGGTTGTTGTTATGTCAAGAAATGAATGAAAAATTGTGGAAGTGTGCATGCCAAGTTTGGCCGTGTGTTGTGTTGTGTGTTGCATGGTATGAGTTGGTCGTGTGTGTGTGTTGTGTTGCATGGGAAGAATGAATTAATTTTTACTTAGTCTTGTACATGTTGAAATGGATAAAATTCATGAAGTTGTGTGTGACTAGTGTGGTGGCCGAATGGTGGTCGAATGGTGTGGAAGAGATGAACAAATTTTATTTAATAGCATGCTTGTTGTTGTTGTGGATATTATGATATAAAATGAAGGTTTGATGACTCAAATGTGAAGTCAAGATTGAACTTCTAAATGCTTTGATTGACGTTTGGTAAATGTGACCAAATTGTAGATTCTGGCGAACTTAGAACTGGAGTTTGGAGTAGCGTAAGAGGCGGAAAAGGTATGTAAGGTTTTACTCTCCTTTCTTTGGCATGTCTTAGACATACTAGGTTGGATATGAACCTCGGGGACAACTCCATTCTCCGGAATCCGCATCTAAAGATTCCTCTTTTTCATTCGGTGGAATTGAACCGAGGCCAGAAGATAATTGAAAAAATTTCTAAACATCTAGAACTCGCACAAATAAGACCCGACTACCCTAAAACTCCCATAAGTAACGTCATGGAATGTAACATGCATAAATTGTATACGCCACCTCATTTGACTCGAGGTGGGCCCACTATTCCCTAATCTCCTCCTATGGCTCCATTTGGCTTATCTCCGTATTACAGTTAAAGGAAACTTTTGGACATCATTCCGACTACTAAATAATAGCTGTTTTAACTAATCCCTTGACTCCAAGGCATGATTTCCTTCTTAAAAGTTTGCAAATGTTTTCCAAAATGTTCATTTTGCTCTAAAAACCAAGTTTGATGATTTTGAAAATTCTTATGACTAAAACAATGACTATGATTCTATGATGACAATGAAGATGTCAGATATGAGAAAATGTCTATGACACGACATGACATGACATGATACGACACGACATGCTATGATATGAGATGACATAATATGATATGATATGATACGATATGATATGTTCTACGTTCTCTTAATGTTATTCTCCGTTGGTAGTCTCGCCTTATGATTATCGTTCCTTCAAGGTGAGACATGACGACCATGATTATTCCATAATGTAATCGGAGGTTCCCGACCTTACGTCACTCCGATGGACACATGACTTTCTTTGGGCTCTCATGCATACCCTTTGTATATGTACATGGGTTGGGGGATGGGATACATGTATATGTGGGGAATGGGAAGGGATACATGTTTCATTGCCACTGTCAGGCGCTTATCATCCCGGACGTGGGATGCCCGGACGCGGGATATGGGCGAGCCGGAGTATTTCGGCGCTATGTGCAGTGAGCCGGCTTGTTCGGCGCTATGATACCATATGACCAAACAAGCATACGGCATCCGCCCCCGGGGCACTCATATGCACTGAGTCACGGCTTTACATGATATGATTCCTATGTACGAGTTCTGACTTTACATTATATGATCCTATGTACCGGTTCCATTTACATGATATGTTCCATACGTACAGTTACGACTTTACATGACATGTTCCATATGCACGACTTACTCCCATATACATGATATGTCTCCATATGTACGGGATACTTTCTCACATGATATGCTCTACATCTCCATACTTTGTTGTTGCACATGATTACGTCTCTTTCTATGTTACCATACATGCCTTACATACCCGCACATTGCTCGTATCGACCCCTATTTCTTCGAGGTCGCGTTTCATGCCGCGCAGGTGAACCCAGATGAGCTGAAGCTAGCATAGAAGATGTCCAACGGGGTTGGTAGGCTCCACTTGTCTTGGAGTGCTGCCGAGTCAGAGTATATGTGCCATGAGGATTTGTTCGGAGTTAGAGACTTTGCAGACATAGTCGTGGGTATTGGGTTGTCAGTCTGTAAGCGCTCCAATTGATATGTTATCACGTCTCGTGTTACAAGTCTTATATGATGTTAGATTTTACTTGAAAAAAAAAATTATGTATTCATTTCTAACTGATTCATAAGTTCATATGTGTAATAAGAGTTAGCGGGTTCGCTCGGCTCCGAATATGGGGTCGGGTGCCCATCACACCCTAGTAAGATCGGGGTGTGACAGATGCCTTAATTCTAATTTCCCAACCCTTGTCCCAAAATGCATCTGAGTGAATTAGGAACCAAACCAAATACACACACAAGTTCTAAACGACCATCCGGACCTCTTAGAATTAACGGAATTCCTGAAAAGGTCCGTTTACCCAAAAGTCAATTTTGAGTCAACTATTTTTCACTTTGAGCCTATATTTCACAAAAGTTGCCCGAATCCGGTCTAGACACCTCGGGAAGAATGCCAATGGTTCCCTCGGGTAAAAAATGAGCTAATCAATGCTTGGGAAAGGGCGAAAATGCCGAAAGGACTATAACGACGAAACGGGTCGTTGCATATATTTTCCCTTTCTTTCAATTGTTTACTTAAGTTATGTTGGAACTTACTTTTGATTTGTTAAAATTTGACATAAGCGTATTATGTTAAACTTTTTCTTTTGGATTTTGAATTTAGGTTATATTTTCAATCTTAAGTTATTTGCTTTCACATTGCATGTTGTTTATTTTTCACTTACATTTGATGGACGTTTTGTGTCAAACATTTGAATAATGCTATGGCATTATATTTATAAATATTTGTTTTTATCAAACATCCAATGCATGATGTTCTCACAAAAAAAGTCTTCTTTTAAGTTTTATAATTAATTAAAATTAAATATTATTAATTTGAAAAATATATATCAATTATTTTTTGCAATATTAGTTACACATTTATGATTATTAATTAATATATTTTCAAGAAACAATGTGTTATTAAATAACTAATTTAATATCATTTATAAAGGCAAATATTTTTAAATTTTAATTTTAATTTTTTTATAATTAAATTTTATTTTTAAATTAAACTAACTGTGTAATTACACGTGTGCAACCAAACAACACTCTTGTAATTACACTGTAATTAAGTTATGACAAACAAACAGATTGTCATACTAGGCTGTAATTACTACCCTAGTAATTACACCAATTCCAATTACCAGGTGGCTTTCCAAACATGCCCTTAAAGTAAATTAGAGAAACCAGAGAGAATGACCATAAACTTATTGTATTTATTATTGTATTTTCTTTTCATTTATTTAAAATAAAAGACCATTATTATTTACGGAAGACTAAAGAGAATAAAATAAAAGTGAATAATAATTTTTCTTATAGACTTTAACAACAACAACAACATCCCCAGTATAGATTTAATCCAATACTTAGAAAGAAAGTAAATATTCTATAAAACACTTCCGAACTAAAGGGAATATAAATATCCTACTATTAATGTAGATCATAAACTAAAAGAAAAATAATTATTATAAAGTATTTTTAAATATATTCGTAACATTCGCCGTCAAACTCAAGTTGGTGTATCCAATTTGAGTTTGAACATTTGATGATTCTTCTTCATCTTCTTCTTCTTCACTGACCAAAATCTTATGATTTTCAGCAATGAAGGTTTGTGGAGCATTCAAAGATATATTAATTTTTGCCAAGGTTCAAATAGGTATGAGTAAAATTTCGTGTAGGTTAAAATATGTATTGGCTAAAACTTGGTCTTCATTGAATATAGTCATGCGCTAAAAATAAGCATTAGTTAAAAATGCGTTGAAAATTCATATTGGAGCCCATGTGTTAAAAATAAGCATGAATTTTAAAAATTGAAAATCGATATTATAGCTCATGCGTTAAAAATATGCATGAGTTGAAAATCGATTAAAAATACATATGAGTTAAAAATGACTAGAAATTGTTCGTTTTAAATGAAAACACAACTCCATTAGAATCAGTTGAGGCACTCATAAAAAAATCAGAGAAACTAGGGAGGAAACCAGAGAGATAAAACTTATTGCATTCTTCATTAAATTTCTCCTTGCATTTGTAAACACCTAATTTTTGACCAAACATAAGTTTTTACACCATTTTTAGCGTTTAAATATTTCTTTTAGGTTTAGTTAGATATTTTAATTTTTATCTCATTTTTTAGTAAGTGTTTGCATTTAAATATCGGAAGCTACAAAAATAGAGTCACATTTTACGTTAAATTTTGTCTTTCAAAAGAAAAGAAAATTTACAAAAAAAAATATGTTTTCTTATAATTTAGGTTTTAATAAATAAGCTAATGATTTTTAATAGTTTTCTTAGTTAGTCTTATTTTGGACTAGCTATTTAACTTTTCTATATTTTATTTCTCTAAAGATAA
>NW_026724551.1:0-5575 GCF_029784015.1 Lycium ferocissimum
TTCATTGATATCTTATTATTGTTTATGCCTTACATACTCGGTACAATATTGTAACGACATCCTTTCTTCGGACGTTGTGTTCATGCCCACGTGTAGACGGGAGGTGATCTAGACTCATAGGAGCTAGCAGCTGATTTGAGAGCACTCTATTTTCCGGAGGTGCCATTGATTATTCTTTTGGTACATATGTGTGTATATTCATGATTGGGCATGGCGGGGTTCTGTCCCGTCCATATGTCTAGTACTCTAGTAGAGGCTCGTAGATACGCAGTGTGGATAGCATGGCCCCATGGTCTGTATGTATATATATATATATATATATATTATTTTGATAATTAAGGGCTTATGTCTATAAAAGTAAATATGTTTTAAATGATGATAGTTTTATATGATTATGAGCATATAGTATGAATGAGAGCAGATAATTAACAGAATGAGCGGTGTTCGGTGGTTAGCCCCGGATACCCGTCATGGCCCGTAGTCGGGTCGTAACAAGCTCACAGTTTCAATTGGATGTGTACAATTCACCTTTGTAGTCAAAAAGAGTTTTTGAAAAGAGACATACCTTAATATGTTAAACAAAGTTTAACCATTCACTTTTCTAGTGAAGAACACCCAAACCCTAGCCTGATTCACTTTAGGAAGAATTATGTTGCAAACCTTAAGTTTTAGCCACAAGAATCATGGGTTTGATGTTAGGATTGATAATCAACGATTAAGATGTTCTTACATTAGTGTTGGAGCCCTAGAGAGTGATTTTCGTCCTTAGGATTTTTTAGAGTGAAAAGAATGGAAGAAAACTAATTTTTTGCAACTTATATAATTTCAGCCCGTCGGGCATAGGACAAACGACAGAGCATTGAATAGATCGACGGAGCATCGATTTGCTCCATCGAATGGTCTTTGTGCTAGGTCAATTCTACGGTACAAACGACGAAGCGTCGAATAAATCGACGGAGCGTCGATCTGCTCCGTCAAAGTCATGAAATTTCCAGTGAGCAACTTTCTCTTTCTTACTTTTTACGGTGTAAAGGACGGAGCGTTGAACAGATCGACGGTACAAAGGACGACCGTCAAACCTCCTTTTTGCCAAACTGCAGTGAATTTTCATTTTGACCATCTCCTCTTGGGTCTTTAGCCTAAAGTCATGCATGTAACGCAACATATAAGGTTCCAAATGACTCATACAATGCTTTCACACTCTATACGGATTTACGGGATGTTACATTACCCCCTCCACTCCCCCCCGTAAGATTCATTCGTCCTCGAATGAGAATAATAGTCTAGAAAGAATTCACTAAACCACAAGTTGTTTCGACAAACTCAACGATTAATCTATGAATAATTAAAACACTAGCTCATACCTGCCATAGGGAACAAGTGAGGATATCTTTTCTTCATGTCCTCTTCCGATTCCTAAGTAGCTTCCTCAGTATTATGGTTTCGCCACAACACTTTAACCGACGCTATATTCTTTGTCCTCAACCTTCTAACTTGACGATCTAGAATTTGAATCGGTTTCTCTTCACAGGTTAACCCTGCATTAATTTCAAACTATTCATGGTTCAACACATGGGAAGGATCATGTTTGTACAACCTCAACATCGAAACGTGAAACACAGGATGCACCATGGCCATATCAGATGGTAACTTCAACTCATAAGCCGCCGTCCCAATTTTCCTAACAATCTCATAAGGGCCAATAAAATGAGGACTAAGTTTCCCCTTTTTACCAAACCGCATTACTCCCTTCATCGATGACACTTTCAAGAACACTTTGTCTCTAACAGAAAACTCTAGCTCACGCCGCCTCATATCCGTATAGGACTTCTGTCTACTCTGAGCTGTCTTGAGTCGTTGCACAATAAGATTAACCTTCTCAATTGCTTTATGAACTGAATTCGGACCCAACAATTCCACTTCAGGTGGTTCAAACCAACCAATTGGAGACTGACAATGCCTACCATAAAGAGCCTCATAGGGAGCCATTTGAATAATCACTTGGTAATTGTTGTTGTACGCGAACTTCATAAAAGTTAAATGTTCATCCCAATTTCCTCTGAAATCTATAGCACAACTCGCAACATATCTTCAAGAGTCTGAATAGTTCTCTGCCCGACCGTCGGTTGAGGATGAAGGCGGCGCTTAGTTAATTTCACTCTAGTTCCCAAACTTTCCTGAAAGGATGTCCAAAAATAAGCCGTGAATTGCATAGCTCTGTCAGATATGATGGATGTCGGAATACCATGCAATCTAACTATCTCTTTTAGGTATAGCTTCGCGTACTTTATCGCGGTATAGGACGTCTTACAGGGAGAAAATGGGCAGACTTCGTGAGTCTATCCACTATCACCCAAATCGAATCAAACTTGGCCTTCGTGTGGGGTAGACCCACAAAAAAATTCATATTGATCTCCTCCCACTTCCACTGTGGAATCTCAATATTCTGAGCCAGGCCTCTAGGCCTTTGATGTTCAGCTTTCACCTGTTGACAGTTCAAACACCTAGCCACAAAGTTAGAAATATCAACCTTCATGCTCTTCCACCAATAGTGTTGTTTCAAATCCTTATACATCTTGGTGGATCTTGGATTCACTGAATATTTAGAACTATACACTTCCATCATTAATTCTTGTCGAAGACCATCAACATCGGGAACACATAATCTTCCTTGCAACCATAGAACACTATCGCCAGTCCCAACAGTAAATGAAGTGTACTCACCTCTTTCCACTCCATCTCTCAGCTTTGCCAGAAGCTCATCATCATATTGCTTGGATTTAATCCTTTCCACAATGTCAGACCGTGATGGCGTGATTCCCACTAACTCCCCATCTTTAGTTTCATCAAGTCTGACCCCAAGACTAGCAAGTCTTCGAATTTCCTTCCCCATAGGCATGTCATGAGCATGCAAATAAGCCAACGTACCCATAGACTTCCTGCTCAAAGCATCAGCAACCACATTAGCCTTACCAGGATGATACAAAATATTCAAGTTATAATCTTTCAACAACTCCAACCACCTCCTCTGTCTAAGATTCTACTCTCGCTATTTGAAGATATATTGTAAGCTTTTATGGTCAGTAAAAAACATCGCAATGCTCACCATACAAATAATGACGCCAGATTTTCAAGGCAAATACCACGACAGCCAACTCTAAGTCATGAGTCGGACAATTCTTCTCATTCCTCTTCAGCTATCGCGAAGCATAAGCAATCACCTTACCGTTCTGTATCAATACACAACCCAAATCAATCCTGGAAGCATCAAAATACACCACATATCCACCAGACCCAGAAGGTAAAGTGAAAATAAGAGCCGAAATCAACCTTGTCTTAAGCTCTTGAAAACTCTTTTCACAAGCTTCGGACCACTAAAACTTAGCAGTCTTCTACGTCAATTTAGCAAATAGAGAGGCCATTGACGAAAAGCCCTTCACAAACTTTCGATAATAATTTGCCAAACCCAAGAAACTATGAATTTCAGTCGCACTAGTGGGTCTGCCAATCCTTCACCGCTGAAATTTTCTGAGGTCTACTTTAATGGCGTTACCAGTCACCACATGATCCATGAAGGACACCGACTCAAGCCAGAATTCACACTTAGAGAATTTGGCATAAAACTCGTTCTCCTCAAGTGTTGTCAAAGTTATCCTCAAATGATTAGCATGATCCTCATGATTCTTAGAGTACACCCAAATGTCATCAATAAACACAATAGTGAAGCGGTCTAGATATGGCTTAAACACACGGTTCATCAAATCCATGAATGTAGCAGGCGCATTAGTCAACCCAAAGGACATGACTAGAAACTCAAAGTGCCCATAATGAGTACGGAAAGCAGTTTTCGGGATATCCTCCTCCTTTATCTTCAATTGATGATACCCATACCTCAGGTCAATTTTCAAAAAGAACTTAGGACCCTGAAGTTGGTCAAACAAATCATATATCCTAGGCAAGGGATACTTATTCTTAATTGTCACTTTATTAAGCTGACGGTAGTCAACACACATCCTATGGGAACCATCCTTCTTCCAAACAAAAAAGACTGGGGCACCCCAAGGTGAGGAACTTGATTGGATGAAACCCTTATCCAATAAGTCCTTCAACCGATCCTTTAATTCCCTTAGCTCCGCTGGAGCCATACGTGTCACGACCCAGCCCCGTGGGCCGTGACTGGCGCCCTATTTGGACACCCAGACGGACATTCATATCAAATCATCAGAATTTATCATAGCTCGGACGTCATAGTTATTAATTAAAGCAGGCGTAAAATAAATACCAATTTAAGCGGTCGCGGATGTAAAATGCCATATCAAAGTCAGAAGGGCGGCGGAATGTACATCGCCGAACACATATATACACATATGCAGACATATGGGCCGCTATGGCCTCCAGACCAAACAGGACCGCATAAGGAAACAAATCACAACCAAAACAAACATACATAGGACCCTCGACCCACATAGATGACTACAGGCCTCTACAGACTCCGAACAGAAACATATGACGGGACAGGGCCCCGTCGTACCCAAATAGTCCAAATGTACCCAAGATATACATAACAAGCATATATACCCACAACAGCTCCCGATCAAAAAGGAGCAATCCAAGACGGCGAGTGTGTAGCCTACCGGCGGGTCTCACGGACGTATATCGATTACTGCGGCATGAAACGCGGCCCGAAGAAAGGGGGTCGGTACGGAAGAAGTGCGAGTATGTAAAGCATAGAGTACGAAATCCAAACCGTTATGTGAAATATGAGTACAAAGAGAAAATACCAAATCCGATTATCGAACCCGTGCTAAAACATATGTGAATAGTGCAAATCAAAATCATGCATAACGCTCGAGAACGTGGCTACCACCCGACACCGGTGCCACAACACAACATACGAGAAGGTTTCAAATCTCCGTACAAATCCCAAACATATCATATCACACATATCACATCGCGACATATCGCGTCGTGAGAACAAATCATATCAATAGCCATATCACAAAGATAACTCCATATACGATGGCACCGGCCCCATGGCGAGGTCTCGAAAACCGAAACACATCATTGCCGAATTCATCATGGGGCGCACGATTACAAAGCGGCCGGGTCTGCCGCGAACGAAATCATAACCATCGGCACGAAAGCGAGTAGTGCGAGAAACCGTAATGCATATTAAAAATAAATTTTATAACTCGGCACATAATTTCATATGCATATACATTAGTATCGAAAGTTCAAAAAATAAGTACTGTTCGGGATTAATATACAAAAAAGTCGTGGCCTCTTAAGTTTTCAATTTTCGAAAAACACGTCGTAGGTCATTCTCAGAAAATTTAGTATCATACGTAGCGAAGGACGTTCAAATAACATTATAGGACATTTCAAACGGACTTTAAAATCATAGACAAACGTTTCCTTTTTCATAGCGTACGAAAGTGAAGCCAACAAACCAATTAAGGAAATTCTCGGGACTTGCGGGCCCACCTCGAGTCAAGTTGAGACGGCGGACCTAAATTACAAACATTAGGCTCCCTAAGGTCATTCATAATAGTTTGGACGAGTCAAATACATTTGC
>NW_026724552.1:0-5166 GCF_029784015.1 Lycium ferocissimum
GCTCACTTCTCAAAATTTTTTTTTTCTAATGGGACACTTTGGGGGGGTCTCTTTTTGTTTTTAAAAAAAAAAAAAGGGGCCTTTGTACACAACGCTATCAAAATACAAACTAACGGGCCTAAAAACCCCTTGGGGGGCAAAACCTTTTTCCCCGACTCGCCGAAAGTCTCAAAATTTTTCGAAACCCGGGGGCCGGGCTATGCTGGCTACACCCGGGAAAGGAGTTCCAACTTTGGGAAGATTTTCATCGGCTTATCCGTCGAGGTCCCCCGGGGGAAAACCGGCCCGGAAAAAAAGGGGTGTTAGCCCCGTCCGTACGTTGGAATATTCTGGGTTGGTTCCGAGTTAGGGAAAAGATTTTTAAATTTTCCCGGTTTTGTTGATTTTGTCTCAATACATGAGTCGCTATTCATTTTTGTGGGTATGAAGTGTTAAGGTAAGATTGGAATAAGGAAAAATTAGAGAATGAAAGTTGGAAAAAAATTTGGGACCAAAAAATGAATTATGGAAAGTTGGCCATTATATGAAATTTCCATAGGTGGCCGAAGCCATGTGAGGATGTGGGCCACTGGGCAACATGGAGGAATTATATATGTGTGTATTAGAAGACAAGTTAGGCATCTTAAATGCATTTAGTTCATCTCTAGAAAAATCGAAACATGGAGAAAAAAAGAAGCAAGGCATTCGGCCTTAGCTTACCAAAAACAAGATCAAGGTGGCCATCAAAAATTGTTTGCTTCCGGCAAACCTACTAATTGGAGGGTGCTTAGTAACGTGGGTCGTTGTTTCAAGCGTTGGACTACTCGTTTTCATCCTTGGCCAACTTTAGACAAGTTGAGAAGTTGTGAAGAAAGGTAAGTTCTAATCTTGTTTTATGAGTTGTGGAAGGTTCATGTGTATTGTAGTATGCTAATATGGATGAAATTCATGAGATATGGCATGTTGAAGTTGAGTTGTGAAAGTTGAAGGTTGGCCGTGTGTTGTGTGTTGTGTGGTGATAGTGATTTAATTGTATTTAGCATGTTTGAATGTGTTGTAGTGTGAAGAAATGGATGAAAAATCATGGAATTGATGTATGTTGGTGTTGGCCGATTAGGGGGAAATTGTTTTTGGTAGCTTATAGCGAATTGATTTTACTTGGTATTTTGGTCGTTGTTGTCATGGATTATGTGATGAGAATGAATGTATTGAATGATTCAAGTTGAATATGTAATTGTTGTGTAGTGGCCGTGCATGTGTAGTGTGGAAAGAAAGTGAGGAACAAGTTTTATTTAGTGTATTTTGGTTGTTGTTATCATGAAAGCAATGATGTAAATGAGAGTTTAATGTGTTGTTGATATTTCCTTGAATTTGAAAGGTTTCGGGTTGCCTTGTGTTTAGGTTGGGTTGTTTGGAATAATTTTGTGGATTGTTGGAAATGTTTTTGAATCGCGTTTGAAAGGGTTGAATTGTTATTTGAATATGCGATTGTTGATATTAGTTTGGAAATATGTAGTTAAAATTTGAATATAATTGGAATGTTGTCAAAGTATGTGAAATGACTTTGTTACGTCCCGTGTTTTTGCATAATTGGAAATTATGAGGATAACTAAGACTTGTGCGTTGCAAGGCAATAAATTGATTTTGGTTAATATGCTTATGTTGGTTATGAAATTATTGGTGTAAAGACATCGGGGAAGGCCGAGGGCAAATTTGGAATTTTGAAAATTTATTTCGGAAATTACAAAACGAGCGTTCAACGAATTGGGCCAAGAAAAATTTGAAATAAAAATTTGGGCCCAAGTATAGAGGTGGCCGGCCAAGGCCCAAGCCCCATTTAAATTGATCATGTGACTTCCATGTGATCCTTAATCATACAATATATATCCATGCTTCCCATAGAATTTTCAAGAAGCACAAAACACAAAAAAAAATTGAAGATCAGCCATTAAGGCTCTCGGCCGAACTGCTCCCAACAAAAAAAAAATAAAAATTCCAAGCCTTGTTTCTAATCCAAAAATCTTGATCTTCCCATATTTTTAGAGTACGCGAGACGCTCTCCAACTTGATATAATTGGTTTGGCGGAAGAGCGACGTTTGCGCTTAATTGGAATTTTAAGAAAAGGTAAGATTTCTATGTTTTATGTTATGAAGTGGATATATATGTGTTAGTGACTAGAGTTGCATGACGATTATGGGATTGGGGTGTTGGGAGTAGCCGTATGGTGTGTATGTGAAGGCCATGTTTGGCCGTGAGTTGCATGGAAGGGGAAGTGGGATGAATTCAAGTTTGTTTGGTTGTTAGTTGCGTCGTTGTGACCTTTATAACATGAATGAATGTTTAATGGAACGAATTAGCGTTGGAAATGATTATGGATTATTATGGAAAATGTATGATTTTGGCATATTGCGTATATCCTTGTATAATTATGATATGAAGACTTTAAATATGACTTATGGTTGTTGTTAATGAATTCGGAATGAAATAATGCAAGTTAGTATGTTCGTCGGAATTTTTGACGTTTTGAAAGGAAGATGGAAAACGACGAACTTCTTGAATTTGTGTACGTCACTTGGAATATTATCGGAATGTGTTTGAATAATTCTAAATAAGTAAATGAATATGATAACGTTGATATTAGTTTGATATTGTGAAGTTTGGATGAAAGTTGTTAGGTTATGTAGAAAGAAAGAATAATGATGTTAGAATGATTTTGTTGTGATTTGTGATATTGTGGATTGTTGTTGTTGTATATGGAGCCGAGCTAAGCCTCGGGGTGTTGTGTATATAGGAGAAATGCCGCCGAAATTTCGGTAGACAAGAATGAAGTTAAAGTGAACTTGTAAGCCTTAAAGTCTCTAATTGGTAACTTTGACCATTTACGTATCTCGAACGAAACAGGGATCGAGTTTTGGGTGAGCATACGACGTTTCTAAGGTATGTAAAGCTCCCCACTCCTTCTTTTGGCATGTCTTAGTATGTTAGGTTGATATCGGAACCCGGAAGCAATTCTGCTCCTCGAAATCCGATCTATAAGTTGGCTACTATTCATTCAATTCAATTGAAGCCTAATGACCCTATTTTGGCTAGAAAGCAATCAGATGTCCGAAACCTAAGCAATAGGTGATTGGCTTACTTTGAAATCTTTATGTATGATCTCATAGACCCTAAACGTCCATAATTTATGATTGCCACCTCGACTCGACCCGAGGTGGGCCCGCTAACCCCGGTATGCCTTAGTTGTCTTACTAGAACCTCTTTTGAATAAGTTTCGATAAAGGATCTTTGATTTTGAATTTGTCTCTTATGAAATAACGTTTTGAACCTTATGAAACACTATGCTATGTTTTGGAACCACACGTACCACTTTGGAAATATTTTGTGAAATAAATTTCCGTACTAATTAATTATTTGACTATGGTTGACTAATGAATTGACTTATGAAGTAATCAAGTTTTAAAAGGCGGTTTTTGACTTACAAATTGCATTGTCTGCTCACGATTCTGCTCGTGCCCTTATATGACTCCGTTCACCGGTTCCCGGGCCGGTTTTGTGATCGTGCGCCTTATGTTAAATTCGGTAGTATGCTGTGTTACGGTTTCCGAGACCTCGCCATAGGGCCGGTTACCGTTCTGGAGTTATGCTGTGATATGGCTTATGATATGATTTGTATGAAGATATGACGTGATATGTTCGGAGATGTTCGGAGATATGAAACTTTCTGGAGTATGCTGTGTTGTGGCACCAGCGTTGGAGTGGTGACCACATTCCTGAGCGTTACGCACGACTTTGATTTGCATTATGCACATATGTTTTCAGTACAGATTTTATTATACTAATTTGATATTTTCTCTCCGTATCTTTATTTTGTTTGTGGTTTGGGTTTCTAAACTCTATGCTTTTACATACTCGCACTTCACCTTCGCATCGACCCCTTTCGCTTCTGGGGTCGCGTTTCATGCCCGCAGTACGTACGTTGGTGATCCCCACCGTAGGCTACACACCCTTCCGTCGTCTTGGATTGCTCCCTTTGATCCGGAGCATACATTTTGGTATATATCTTTGTTTGTACATTCGTATGTATGTTTGGACTATTCGGGGTACGGCGGGGCCCCCGTCCCGCCATACGAGTTGTCCGTCTCGTAGACGAGGTCCGTGGACATATTCTCGTGGGTTGTGCCTACTTCCGTATGACCGTGTTTGTAGCTGCTGTATTGGGCGATCTCCACGGGCCGCGGCGGCCGGTCCGCATATGCATATGATATTTTATTGGCGGCGGCCGGTCCGCATATGTATATGATATTTTGTTGGCCCTGTGTGGCCTTTGTTGGTATTTCCTGTGTGCAGGGTTATTTTGGATAGTCCATAAAACAAAGGAAACTCTGCCGAAATTTTTCTGGAAATTATCTGAGTTTAAATATAGCCTTATCGGCTTTTGTTACATATGTTTGAATGCGTTCGTTATGATTTGAGATAATGTATGTTTGGGTGCCTTAGTCACGGCCTACGGGGAAGCTGAAAATTTTTGGGGAAATTATGCGAGTTTAAATATTTATCGGCTTTTGTTACATATTTTGAATGCGTTCGTTATGATTTGAGATAGTGTTGATAAATATGTTTGGGTACCGGATCGGGCCTTGGTCACCGGCCTACGGGGTTGGGTCGTGACAGGACTTATTAGTGCTAGAATGCGTTTGAAATTACTTGTTGATGTTGTTAGAGTGGTTGTTGGTATTGTTGTTAAAGATTTGGCGAGTTAAATTCACAAAAGGCGTCCAAGTTATAGAAGTCACCTTTAGTGCATGAATAAAGTAGTTTGGAATTGGATTCTTTAGCGCGTATGACTAATATTCGATGCCTATCGATGTAATTGTAGATTTTGAGCGGCCGAGGTTTGGGTTTGGATTAGCCTGGGAAGCAAACCGAGGTATGTGAAGCTTACCCTTCTTTTCTTTTTGGCATGTCTTAGACGGAATTAAGGTATGACATGACATGTGCCTCGGGAGTAATTCCATTCGTAAATTTCAAATATGTTGTGAATCGTATTTGCTTGTCTTTGTTGGCATCCTTAGTATGGTCGGTATGGTTTGTATGTCTTTGATATGGTTGAGTTTGAAATATTGTGTAAGCGATTCGTATAGGTTCCTTGATTTCGTATCTTTTAAAGGGGTTTAGTTATGACCCTT
>NW_026724553.1:0-5360 GCF_029784015.1 Lycium ferocissimum
CCCTTCAAACTTTGCTCTCTCAATTTTTTTGTGTTGAATGATTTTTCTTGAATGTTCTAAGGCTAGGCATGGATATATATCTTGATTAAATGGTCACATGAAGTTCACAAGTCCATTTAAAATGGGGCTTGGGCCAAGGCCTATGGCCGGCCACCCCTCAACTTGGGCTTCAAATTTTTGTTCAATTTTTCTTGGCCCAATTCATTAAAATTCTCGTTTTGTAATTTCCGAAACTAATTCCAAAATTCCAAATTTGCCCTCGGCCTTCCCCGATGTCCTTACACCAATAATTTCATAAACGGCATAAGCATATTAACAAAAATCAAATTCTTGCCTTGTAACACACAAGTCTTAATTATTCTCATGATTTCTAAATTATGCAAAAATGCGGGACGTAACACCATGTCCCTCAGCCAAGCTTCTGTTTTTTTTAAATGCTTAAACACGACCTGGAGGACGGGCCGTAAACCATAGTACGGTCCGTAAACTTTGGTTTACGACACCGTTCACCCGACGGAATTCATTAAACATCAATGTCGAGTTATTAAAAAGGGGACTTAGGCATCATTTTAATTCATTCTCCACTCATACAACTCAAGAGACTTCTAGAACTCTCCTAATAATTCCTCCACAAGAAAACTAAGGAGATCAAGGATCAATAACAAGATTTGAGGAGAATCAAGCTTAAGAACCTCCATTAAAGCTATCAAAGTCAAGAAATCTCCAAAGAAGGTGGAACTAAGTGGTTTTGGCTAATTGAAGTATTTCAACTTAAAACTCGTTCAACCATCATCCAAGGTAAGTTTCATGAACTTTACATGCCATTTGAAGTATTATTGAGTTAAGATTCATGGATTGTAGAAGAGTACAACAAATGGGTCATTAAATGGATGAATAATGTCATTATGATTAAGTAGTGGATTGAATCATGGAAATGCATATGTTGATGATATAGATAGGTTGTAAACGACCTATAGAACATGAAATGAACATTAGATACGAAAGAATACGACGATGGATTTTTATCATGATTATGGGAAATTGAAGTGGGATTATGAATGCAAATAAGACGAATGAATAACGATTGTTGTTAACGATATTATGATGATTATTATGAATGTTGGGAGTTGATATGGAATATGGCGGAAAGTAGCTTAAGCAAAGGAAACGCTGTCCGATTTTCTTTAGCCTTAAGAAGTGCGTCCTTGTAATTGATTAGCTAATGACGATACGAACCCTCTTGAAGGTAAAGACGCAAAGTCAATAAAGGAGGACGAGCAAGTTGCAAGTAATTAAACGACAAAGGTATGTGAGGCATTACCCCTCCTTCTAAGGCATGAATCTTATGTATGATTTTCCTCTTCCTTCACGAATTTTCTACGTTCCTAGAGATGAAGAGCCTAAGTTCATGAGTAGCAAGACGGGATAAGAAATACGTTATGAATACAATAAAGACTCCAGTGGACCACGATATCCGTTCTTACAATATCAATGACGATGATCACGATCCATTGGCATTCCTTCTTATATGTACTCACCTTAAATTGTAAACTCCTCCAAGGTGAGATATGACGCTTATGCTATTCTATAACATGACCGGGTTTACGACCCATGTCACCGACATAAACACGGCCGCCTTAAGCTTAATGTATGTATACGTATATGTAACTAGGGATGCTAAACTATGGTAATATTGTGATAAGCCACGATATGTCTATGAAATGAATGTTAACGATGACAAGTATATGAATTGCATGGTATGTGTGATAATATGATTCCACCGTGCCTAATTGGCCGGACATGTCGCTACGTCGGCGCTAGTGATTCCACCGCACCGAGAAAAGGGCGGACATGTCACCACTAGTGAGCCGTACGGGATGGTTACCCGGACGCGGGTGACGATGTGATGATGTATGATTGATGTGATGATGTGATGATGTATGATTGATGTGACGATGTGATGATGTATGATTGATGTGACGATGCTTGCATATTATGATAATGCATGTGATGTATTTATACATGATGTATGTACATGAACCCGGTTCCTATGTAAAGAGTGTACGGTAGTTAGCACCCTTTATCTCATGATTTATGATCCTCCGATTATGTTATTTCACCTCTGCTTTACATACTCGGCACAATGCTCGACCGACGTCCTTTCTTCGGACGCCCGTGTTCATGCCCACAGTAGACGAGGAGACGGTGGTCGATCCCCTAGGGAGCCGCATGAGAGTCGGTTTGTGAGCACTCCATCATCCGGAGGTGCGATTGATTATTCTTTTGAGGTACATATTTGTGTATTCGTATTTTGGGCATGACGGGGTCCGTCCCGTCCATATGTTTAGTACTCTAGCAGAGGCTCGTAGATACGCATGTGTGGAAGTACGGTCCCATGGTCCCCACGTATATTCATGTATATGTACGTATATGTATAAATACCTTTTGTTAACCGAAGTCAGCTTATGTTTATAAAAGTGATTATGTTCTAAATGATGAGATGTTTTCATGAAATTGGACAAGCATTGTGAATGAGAGTACATAGACAATAGCATGAGCGGTATTCGGTGGTTAGCCCCGGATGCCCGTCGCGGCCCGTAGTTCGGGTCGTGACAATGACGAAGATCACTATGAGTGGCTTAGGGCTGAGTTAGCAGATACTGCCACTCCAGGACCATACCTTAAGCTTTCTAAATATAGAGAAGCTGCGAATACGATTCAGGTTAGAAGGATGAAACGACGAGCAGAAGAAAGGGCAGCAAACTATCAAGCAAAGACAGAATACGACCAAAATGTGATAGAAAGTTTGACAAGTGAGGCGGATGCCTCATTGACGAGTTTGGAGTGGCTCGACACCTTTATTAGAGGAGCCATAGATACAGGAACGTCATTTACATATGTTTAGAGGGACCAATGGGTCGGGACAGCATTTATGCCAGCCCACGTAGCCATTCAGACCGCCCCGGCGGCTAAGAAGGCACGGATTGAGAGGGAGCAGATTTCGATCCGAGAAGTGGACTTTTTTGATATTATTGCATTCATTTACTTTAAAGCCTTGTAATCCCATTTGGGAAAGATATTATTAATGAAAAGCATTGGGATTTTTATTTTTGGGAAACAATAAATTTGTTTTACATATGGCACAATTTTACTTCACGCGTTAGTAGCCTTGGAGTAACGAGGTATAGGAAAACGAATTATATATCGTCTAAATGCTTAGTTGATATAACTGTTGTGTGAAAATCATATATATTATTAAAACTCTTGATTGGTCCACATTCTGGACACTACCTAAAAGAAAAAACCAAGAAGACAACCTACAAATCTAATTTAGCTTCACTCTTAAAAGGTTGATTTGCTAATAGGAAATGGAGACTCCGGATAGCATGAGGGCTACTTCTTCTTATGCAATCTAGTCAGCGATGATGAGGACATGAAAACAACAAGTAGGAAAAAAAATTGGGACTTATAACCAGCCCCGCCTACTATTAGAATGAAAGAAGTCCAAGACCACTAGGCACCCAATGAGAAAATAAAAGAAGCTGAAACTCTCTTAGCTTATGTTGAAGAACTAACTAAGTGACACCCTGCCAATCGGGTAAAACGGGGAAAGGTGCCTGATGCGCCACTTGGGAGTTATGTCCCACTCAATCAACAAGAAGGGCTTGACCCCATACCTTACGGAGATGACGAACTACTTATCCTCAATTTGAAGTGAGAAGTTTATGGGGATCCGCGCAAATCTCAGCTCGAGGAACCTCTGGTTTCATGCACAATTTTCTCAAGGGCACAAGATCGCATAATTGGGGTGCGCTAGTAGGAATTTCCAAATGAGAACTCTTAGAGACTTTGGGGAGTTTTGGAGTGTATACGCAAAGCCCAAATCTATTTCCACCATGTTCTCCTTCCATGATCCACAAAAAATGCCTCTACCACCGAAGTCCCACGAGCCGACACCAACGAGAGTGTAAGCTCAGACCGAGAAAGTTGATCTAATGGATTGACCAAGGGAGAATTAGCCAACTATGGGGTCCCCACTCTTTCCTGACCCATGACCAAGGAAAAAATCATCCAGAAAAGATATCGAGGGTAAGGTTCTGGAGAAGCGACTTCTCCAAATTTAAGGAGTCATATGCCAGGATTCATTCCCTACTGTGTAGTGTGAAGAAGATAAGAGCAGTGTTGCAAACCTATCAGGGTCACCCAAGACCTCCAAGAGAAAGGGTTTGCGTATTTCATCATGGTCGCCCTGGCCACGACATTGAAGAATGTGTGGATTTCAAGCTGGAATTAGAACGCCTCTTGAATAAGGGCCACATTTGGATTGTTGCAGGAAGACAAGGATAGAAGATGAAGATGAGAAGTTAATGAAAAGTTGCCTAGCATTGGTTGGGTAGAAAAATCTAAGTATCCCTTTACCGCTTTCGATTTAAGGGAGAATATCCTTTCCCTTTATGTAAACGAATCACGCCGACCTGATGTCCCGATGGGGCTATGGGGAAGCTTCAACATAAGGCACGGTCGTGCAGAAACTAAGTTTTAGGTGGCATAGAAAAAAAACCTTTTACGTGTATTCCCGAACTACGGACGGACCGATTTCTTTGGTGGGATACGTGGCGATACCTATTATTATAAAAATTAAAAATCCCCCTTAATACAGGATGGGTAAAAATGAATCAACCATGAAGATCACTTACCCGAAAAAAAATCAATGTCCCTAAAAATACAAAATGACCAAAATACCCACGGAATGTGAATCAATCAAGAGTTGAAATAAAATATATGAATCTATATGCTATAAAGCGCAATAAACAATGTGATATTTTGTATTTTGTGCCTAAGTCGACACTAACTTCGAGAACCTTTGAGTTATTTTCTCTTATTGATAGGGAGTCGAACCCGCTAGTACCAAGCATTTCTCGATCAAAAGTTCTTTGCGCAGCGTCCTCAAACCCCTCCTCGAGTTAAGAAAACATGCCGAGACTCATGTCAACAAACAACAACCGAACACAATCGCTTTTGGGCCGCAGGGTCATCAATCGACATAGGCCGGAATGCCTTTGAAGAGTCGTTAACACCTTTAATAAGTGCAATTAGCCGAGGCTAGAGAAGAAGCAGCCCTTCCTAAGGGCCGAAAAGAAAATGGCGATTAACATCGAGGCTTAAAGTCGCACCGTTTTTCCCACCCTCGACTTACCAACTTCACACTATTTCACAAACTCAAATTTGGGCTAACTTTTCAAACTCCAATACGCCGAAACACCACCCAGGGGGAATTCCCCCCACCAAAACCACCTAAAACCGTTGTACAACACCCACCCCAAACGCTTATCGTCCCTTAGGGGGGGAACCCTTTTTCC
>NW_026724554.1:0-5315 GCF_029784015.1 Lycium ferocissimum
TTATGTTTTCGAGGTCTCGGACAAGGTATTACCTTTTGTACTTGATTAATCGTAGTTAAAATCATTATGTTTCCGTACTCCGTCTTTGATTATGCTTATACTTGTTACCTTTCCGCTTTACATACTCTCTACATATTTTTCGTGCATCGACCCCTATTCTTCGGGGGTCGCGCTACATGCCCGCAGTGCCGTACGCGCCGCGTGATACGCCGCCGCGCGCTTAGGACATCGATGTACTGTTTGAGAGAGACTCCTTCGATCCGGAGCCGATACTTTTGGTATATATATCTTCCGTCGTCCGTTTGTTACGTATATATATGATCATTTGGGTACGGCGGGGCCCGTCCCGTCTTCTTCGATTCTCGTCCGTATACTAGAGGCCCGTAGACATAAAGAGTGGGTTATGGTCCTATCCGTACGCTCCGTGTATGTATTATGTGTTTGGGCGGTTATCCGCGCGCCCGCGGCCGCCTATACGCGTGTATATGAATATGTTGGGCCCTGTGTGGCCTTTGTTGGTATTTTCTGCGTGCAGGTTAAATTTTGGTTAGTAAGACAAACAGAGGAAACTCTGCCCAAATTTTTCTAAATACTTGAGTTACTATTTTTGAGCTTTTGGTACGTACGGGTGCCCAGGTCGGACACCAGTCGCGGCCCACGGGGTTGGGTCGTGACACCTCAGCACCGTATTTATGCTTTGGCTGGACGCCAAGATCTTGAGTCATCTCCTGATGTTGTCACATATATATTATCGGTATTTTCTCATGATGTATATGCTTTGATAGATCCCGACTCCACATTGTCATATGTTACTCCGTATATTGCGGGTCAGTTTAGAATCAAACCGGAGTCGACTAAACCTTTTGAGGTGTCCACACCCGTTGGTGAATCGGTAATAGCTAGCCGAGCATATATAAATTGTGTAATTGTAATTTGTGATCGCCGTACTATGATTGACTTGCATGAGTTAAAAATGGTGGATTTTGATGTTATTATGGGCATGGATTGGTTGGTTTCTTGCTACGCAAATGTTGATTGTAGAATGAAAATGGTTCGCTTCCAATTTCCGGGAGAACCAGTTTTAGAATGGAAGAGAAATACTGTCACTACCCGACTAGGTCCATGACGGGCACCCGGGGCTAACCACCGAGCACCACTCATTCTACTTTCATTCATATAGCTTATGCACGTAATCATGGAAAACTATTATCGTTTGAAACATATTCAACTTGTATGCATAGGCCTTTCGGCTATCAAAATAATATATATATATATATACACATACATATACATATGACGAGGAACTATGAGATCATACTACCCACGCATACGTGTCACGAGCCTCTGCAGAGTACTAGACATATGGATGGGACAGGACCCCGTCGTGCCCAAAACATACATATACATATATATATATATATATATCAAAAGAATAATCAATGGAACATCCGGAAAATGGAGTGCTCTCAATCAGCTAATAGCTCCTACGGATCTGGATCGCCTCCCTGTCTACCTGTGGGCATGAGCACAGCGTCCAAAGAAAACAGACATCAGTACGAACATTGTACTGAGTATGTAAGGCATGAAAGAAATGAACATAATAGAGGAATCATAAGGCATAAGATGAAGACATAACTTGCGTACTCTTTGAATGGGTACATTTTATACATATATTATACGTAGCATATCATATGAGTTACCATAGCGTATACGTCATCTTATCATACATATATCATCATATTTCGTATACATCATCATCATTAACACTCGCGTCCGGTAACCATCATATGCCGCCCACTAGTGGTGTCATGCCCAACCCTCTAGGCTCGGTGTAAACATAGCGACCCGCGCCTTAGCGGTGACATGCCCTACCTTCTACGCGCGGTGTAATCATATGCGGCCCGCCTTCGCGGTGACATGCCGGCCATTTAGGCGCGGTGGATATCATCAAAATATTCATTAGGACTTGAAGGCGACTATAGCTATGTCGGGGTGACATAAGGTCGTTAACCCCCGATCATGTTATGGAGTGATCATAATCGTCATATCTCACCTTGGAGGGACTAGCTTTTTAAGGTGAGCGCACATAAGGAAAACGTCAATAGATCATAGTTAACACCATTAGCTTTGTGGGAACATCATTGTTACACCTTGGAAATTTCCCCTTAGCGTACAGTGAATAGACTAACGAGGGGTATGACGTATACAAAGTTTGAACAAGTAAGAAATAGTCTCTAATGGTCCTAATTAAGATTTCCAAAGACATCCGAGTTAAGGAAAGAAAGTCGTTAAGGAAAGCGAGTTATAAGTTGAGTGTGTCGGGCAAACTTACGAGTATTGAGTTAATGGTGTTTTAATGATGCTTCAAGGAAGAATTATAAAGTCCCTTAGAATGATAATGAAGTTTTGAACAAGTGTTAAGAAGGTTCCATAAGGATCGGAGATCAAACAAGTCGACGAGAACAAGTCTCGAAAAACTAGGCAAACCTACGGCCAGACATACTGGCCGTATAAAATGTATGGACCGTATGTCCAACAGTAGATTCAGCCCAGTATATCATGTCTCACTAGACCAGATCTATGGCTAGACATACGGCCAGTAGAAAACATACGGACCGTATGTTGGTCCGTAGATCTTGGTCGGGACTGATGAGGAATTAATATAAGGGACCTCTTTCTCATTTCATTTCATTTCACTCCCACTCCTCCACACTTCAAGACTTCTCTAGAACATTCCATACACTTCAATCACAAGAAAACAATAGAAATCAAAGATCAACAACAAGAATTGAGGAGAATCAAGTGTATGAAACCCATTAAAGTTATCCAAACCTAGAAATCCCAAGAGAGATGAAATAGGGTTTTGGTGGAAAAGGTGTATTCCCATTCAAGGCTTGTTCCTCCATATTCTAAGGTAAGTTTCATGATATTCCTATGTTGTTTGAAGTATTAGTAGGTTGAAACACATGGATTGTAGAAGAGTATAGAAAATGGGTCATAAATGTGTGAATAGTGTTATTATTGAGTAGTAGTTGGATTGAATCATGAAAATGATTGTGTTGAGATTATAAATACATTATAAATGACATTTAGAACATGGAATAAGTATTGGATATGAAAGAACGAGATAATGGACTTTGGTCATGATTATGGAGAATTGGAGTGAAATTGTGAAATGCGAGCAATGTAATCAAATGATGCTTATTGTTTACGATATTGTGATTGTTATTAGGAATGTTGGGAGTTGATATGGAATATGGAGGAAAGTAGTATAAACAAAGGAAACGTTGCCCAATTTTCTTTAGCCCTAAGAAGCACGTTATTGTAATTGCCTAGCTAACGACGATACGAACTCTCTTGAAGGTAGAATGTGTGCATTAAAGGGGAACGAGCAAGCAATTGAATAGTTAAACGAAAAAGGTATGTGAGGCTAGTCCTTTCTTTCTAAGGCATGACTCTATGGTATGAATTCTCCTATCTTTCTATGACTTCTCTACACTTATGTATGTATCGGAAATGATGAGTCTACGTTATAAAGAGCTTGCAGGAGATGAAGTTAAGAGATATGTCATAAATAGGATGATGAGCCCAAGTCTAGAGATCCTAAAACTTATGATACAAAATTTCTACGAAGCTAATAACCTTCACGCGATTCTTTGTTGTTATTCATTGTTGCTAGACCTATCTTATGATGTTAGTCTCTTTCCCTTCAAGGCATGATTTTCCTCCTTCTCCAGGAATTTCCTAAATACTGAAGAACTAGGAGTCTACGTTCATGAATAGCCATATGAGATAAAGATAAGAGATATTTTATGAGCACGATAGTAATGACGACGAGTCTATGACTATAAGGAGCTACACATGTATAAGGTAAAGAAGAGAGATAAGGCACGGGCACGATAATGGATGATGATGAGTTAAATCTAAAGAGTCCTAAAGTGAGAAATGATGCCCACGAAGTCAATGATTCTAAGTATGGTTCCATTGGTGCTTCTTCTTACGTACACTCACCTTAAAACGTTAGTCCCTTCAAGGTGAGATACGATGACGTGATTGCTCCATAATGTAGTCGGGGTTCCACGACTTTATGTCACCCCGACGTAGCTATAGTCACCTCCAAGTCCTAATATATGTTTCGCTGACGTATGTGTATGTAATGATGCTAAGCCATGATATGATGCTACTCAAAATCTATTGATGTTGATTATTATATACACTCACCTTATGTTTGTTCCTTCAAGGTGAGGCAGAATGCTTATGAATGATCCATAATAAAATCAGGGGTCCACGACCTTATGTCACCTCGATAAAGTATGATTATCTATGAGTCTCTATGCATGAATTATGACGAGTTATGATAAGCATATTATGATGAATATATGATGATATTACACCGCGCCTATACGGCCGGGAAGCACCACTACGCTGGGCGTAGTGGGCGGATTATGGATGAGGATAATAACACCGTGTCTATATAGCACGGGCAGCACCACTAGTGGGCGGCATGAGATGGTACCCCGGACGCGGGAGGCCTGGACGCGGGCTAATACTATTGATTACCACACCGTACCTATATGGTCGGGCAGCTTATACATTTATGCATATATAACATGATGATGATTATGAAAGTAAGTCTGCATGCATTATTTCTTTTATGATTCAGTCAGTTACAGATTGCTCCTCATTTGATGTCTCCCTTATTTCATTGACGACTTATTATTGTTTATGCCTTACATACTCAGTACAATGTTCGTGCGCGTCCTTTTCTTTGGACGCTCGTGTTCGTACCAGTATACGAGGAGGCGTTGCGAATCCATGGGAGCCATCGGCAGATATACAGAGCCCTCCTTACTCCGGAGGTGCTATTTTGAGACAGTATTTTTGTGTACTTATATTTTTGGCACAACGGGGTCCTGTTCCGTCCATATTGTTACACCTCGCGTTTTGTACATTTGAATGTCCCGAGTTAATGACGAGAAGTTAAGGACAAGACTATGTCCAAAAATTTTCTTAATGCATTAGTAGGTTATGAGCATTATTTATGGATGTTGGTAGTATGGAAATAATGAGAAAGGTTAAGGGTAAAAAGGAAAATTCGGAAAAGGGTTCATGAAAAATATTGCGGAGGACTAAGGGTAAAATGGGAATTTTACAAGTTCAAGAAAATTCAAGAAAAGGCCATATGGCCGTGTAGTATGTGTGGTGTGTGCCATGTTTTAATTAATAAGGGTAATTGTGCATGTGCATGGATGAGGCTTGGAAGAGAAGACAACTAGTCTTCTTTATTAATTACCAAGAAAAAAATGGAAAAATCT
>NW_026724555.1:0-5011 GCF_029784015.1 Lycium ferocissimum
GTGGATACAGTGATGTCCGTTCGGTTTGATTATACTAAGACTTGGCACAATTGGGTTTAGATGCTATAACACAAAAGATGACTCGTTCGTGATGATTCATATTGACTTGTACTTGTCAAGCCTATATGTTTTTCTTGCTTGTTGCCTTTATATACGTTATCTAGTCTTAGTGTTGACCATGATACCTACGAGCCTAGTGTTGTGCTCATGCTACTTTTGCTACACTCCTTCCGGGAGGTAGAGTTATTTCGTGTGATGTTCGGAGTCTCACGACCGTTTCGAGGCATTCGTCAAAGACGTTTGGGTGAGCTATTGCAACCCGCAGTCTCTCCTCAGATTTACCGTTGTTCTCATCCTTAAACAAAGTCGTATCGAAAACAGTCATTGTCTATTCAAATTGTAAACTTCTTAAGCTCGTGTATGAGTTAGACCCGTATTTTGGGAATTTCTTATAATAAAAGTATTTATTCCGCATGTTGTATCAAATTAAGGTAGTTATACGAAGGTCCGCCCACCGTGAGGGTTAGTGTGGGTGCCCGCATGATCCGTGATTTGAGTCGTGACACCTTCGTCTCCCTCTCTCTCTCTCCCACGACCCTCGACCAAAATAGCAAAATCTCGCCGACTTTCACCTTCCCCGTGACAGTACGGTCGATTGGGGGAAGGAAAATCATGGCCCGTATCCCCCCCCCCCCCGACCGCAGTCAACCGTGAAGTAGGTCTTCTTTTGTTTTATTCTTTGCCTCGCCGGCGTTAAGTTTTAAAATGAATTTCGTTCGTTTGTGAAGTTGAAACCTTGTTTTATTAGTTTCTTTTCATTTTCGAGTACAAAGGTTTAATGGATTTTGTCTTCTTTTTTCTGGGTTTCTGATCGACGACAGCAAAGTACATTAATGTTTTGATTTGAACGGATCTCAAACCTAAAAAAGAAATCCCGCCCAAATTTTGAGTATCGACAAAACCCTAGATGTTTCTCCTATAAATAATCGCTTTTGAGTCAGTTGAAGGGGAGGAAAAAAAAACAGGGGTTTTTCGAGTCGCCAAAATTCCCTAAAAGAAAAGCTTTAGCCATTGAATCCCTAAAAAATACAAGTCTTTTATTGTGCGAAATTCCCCAAAAAAATGAGTTCTTCAGCGTGAATCCCCTACAAAAACATATGTTTTAGTCGCCTAGAATACCCTAAATATTAATCCTCTTAGCGATCAATATTGTTTTAGCATTAGTAAAAAAAAAATACTAAATCAATCTTTTTTTTGTTTTCGCTTTCCCTGGTATTGCTTCGAATCCAAGCACACGCAAGTTCGGGTTTGGTGGTGTTTCGAGGTATATCGAGATTCGACCGCCTCATGTTCCGCACACCGAAGAAGGTAATTCTCCATTCGCACTCTCGGGTTGTTCTGCGTTATTTTAGTTTGTTATTTTGTTAATGGACAAGTCGATGTAGTAGTCAGGAGTTAATTAATCCTGTATAGTAGTTCAGTTAAGCATGTTTCTGTGTTAGTCAGTTTGTGTGGTTAAATATGTGCAGGTATGATAACTTAGTTTAGTTTGTTTAAATGGGTGAGCTATGACCCTGCCTTGTTAGTAATCCAGCTTTAAGACTATCTGGAATGGTTGCTTGTCCTGTTTAAAATCTAGCTGGTGCTATAGATAGTTGCATCAGTCCAAGTTATATACGCAAGTTCAGTACAGATCGTATATACTCACTTGTATGTTTTTTTTTAAATAGATGATTAATTAGAATGTTGCTTCAGTTAAGGGGTTGGAGGTTAACATAAACTCTATTAGTTGGTTATGGACTTAGCTTAATATGACATGAGGAGGTTAAAGGAGATTCTTGTATAGTTCAAGTCGTTAAGTCCTGTCTGATTAAGAATGAACAAGCATGTCTCAGTTTTCCTTGAATCTGCATATACTATGTGTTGTTTTTTTTTTTTTTAAAAAAAAAAATGAGATATGCAAATGATTTATGCCTAGTGCAATATCATGTGAGTTCCCTTCACAAATCTGTTAGACAAATGATGATTTGCTTTTCTTTGTGTTTTAAATCAGTATGATAGTCATTGGGAATTATTTTAATCATGATATGATGTTACCATCATAGGCATGCCATGTTTAGACTCTTAAACCAAAACGTACGCTTTACTTGACCACATGGACCTTTTTGTACCCTTCCTTGGACTGTTTTATCTTGTCTGTGTGTATTCTTCCCTCTAAGATTCAGAGTATCATGTAAGCAACCTGTATGTATGTGCGTCAAAAGCATAAATCATTGTGATCTCATCTGACCTGTAATTGCTGTATTTAGCCAAGAATGGGAAATGTGTGCAGCCTTAAGAATGTTCTCCCTTAAGACCTGTCTTCGCTTAGCCGTATTGTGTAAAATAGAATGAATACCCTCTGTAAATCCATTCCCAGTTCTATCCAGGGGTCAATTATCAATGATACACCTAGAGTTGTATATTATTTAGTCTTAATTGAATGGGGATCTCCACTAGTTTATTTGTAATAAATATTAGATCAGTGAGTCGCGGCCTAATACAGGTTGATGTTTGGTTTAGCTGCTGTTTCATCTTGCTTAAGTTTAAGAGGTTTAGATAGATAATGGCTCAGGGTTTAGTAATTACCTGATTCCAATCGTGGTTCCCAATTGACATAAGTAAATTTTATCCCTTTGCTGTCCATTTTTTAGCAAAATCTGTTACAAAATTCTGGTCTGGGGTATCCTTTTGAGGTTCGATTACGGAAGGGATGTTTGGCTTGCAGTGAATTCAGTGAGATTTGCTTAGGGGGATTAAGAATTGTGATCATATTAAAGCTATGTTTTGCGGAGTTAATCTTCAGTTTTATGTTTGAGTATTGTCCGAGTTGGAATATTTTTTTTACACTATCCTAAAGTAATGTACTTAGCATTTTAAATACACAAGGTATATCCCATGACTAACTGATATACATAGTCTACTAATCTGTTTCGAGTTTATAATTTACATGTTTAATCTCATTCATTGAGTAGATACTAATCCTTTTCTTTCGTTCCTTTGCATGATGGTCGTATACGAGTCCGAGGACTCTTTTTCCCCCGCATGTGGCATTGGGCTAAAAGCCCAACATGACTCCGCTATACGTCCAGCCCTCTATCCGCAGCAAAGTAGAAAGAGATAAATATTCTGGGCTGAAGCCCACTGGCAGCCCTTGAACACAGCATTAAAACGCGGGCTGAGTCTGCTCCCACCAGCAGCCCAATCAGCAGTCCGAAAGTGGGCTGAGCCCATTTTGATGCTATTTGCTTCTTTATCTCATCTCTTTATGCATTCGATTTGTACTTGTGCAATTAACATTTTACTTGTCTATTCCTTAGCTCAATGATGGGTACGGAATTTAGTTTTAGTTAAAAGGGTAGTTAATTTAAGAGAGAGATTAACATTAATTCATAAGCTTCATTTTTTTTTATGTCAAGGCTAGTTATAGCATCTAATACTTATTTTATTTATTTAGGACAATTAATTTGTGAATAGCGTAACTATGTATTTTGAGTTAATGGAATCATATTCTATTCTTAATATCTTAAGATTTCTAACGCCACTAATACACAAATATAAGTTCAAGAACTTTTATAAATAATTTCTTCAAGATTTAGCAAACGGTACGTATTTTAGTCGAATACGACTTAATAAAGTTACAGGAAGAAAACTCATTATCCTTTTTGCATCTTATTTAATAAGCCTAGATTTTCTACATCACTATATTCATATAATTTTATTCCAAATTTTTTTGAAACTCGCTAAAGCTTTCTTCTAAAAGGTTTCTATTTATACGCAAGCCATTGTATTTTGTAAACTTTAGTTTAAATGGAATCATTATTCAAAACTTAACAATATTTATAAGTTTTATTTTAGATGGCATTTGAAATTTCCTTTTATGCAAGATTATTATATTTGGTATAAGTTTTACTTTAAATAGCATTTTTTTTTAAAAGCCTTAGCAATACTTATGAAATATTATAGCGTCGTTACATTCTTTCTTTACAATCTTAATAAACTTTATAAGTCTTATTAGCCTTTAAAGCTCTTTTCATAAATTATTATTTTCTTTAAATTTTATTTTAGCTAATATTATTTTCCTTTGAATTTTGGTAATATTTGTAAGCTATTTCCTTAAAATTTAAACGCTGTATTTAATCTAAATTAATTAACCTAAGTTTGACCGGATAACCGTAGTTAAAAGATTCTAAAGGATGCCTAACCCCTTCCCTTTAGAATAATCTAGAACCCTTACCTAGAATTAAATTAAGCGGGGCATCGTTAACGGAGGTTTAGTTGGACTTCACCTTAGTTAACAAAATAGGTGCCTAATTCACCTTAAAATCAATTAGGTGGCTTACTCCTTAAAATAAGCAAAAAATAGGAATCTCCAATATGTCATACCTAATTTAACTTTTGTTTAAATGGGTATAAATGTTGATCGATCTGTCGATTCTTCTTCATTACCATTTTCGCCTGCATCTTTCGTCACCTCCTTCATCCCCTTGCCTCCTTCATCCCCTCTCCATCTCCTTCTTTTTTATCTCCTTTTCTTCTTCACATACTTCTTCTTCATCCCCTTCTTCTTCATCTCCTTCAACATTTTCTTCATTTTCTTCATCTCCTTCGCGTATTTTTCATCATCTTTTTCACTTTCTTCTCTAGTTTCTACTTTGTTCATTTTTATCACTTTCTTCTTCATGCCCACAGAGGTTTCGTGGGTTTGCCTCTTCGAAGCCCCGCTTTACTAACTCTTTCCTCATTTGTTGATTGACAAATCGCGATCCACAAGTTTAACTAATGGTGTTTGCACCTTAGCTCTTTTACTACTTTCTCCTCGGTTATTTCTCTCCTTTGCTTTTAAACGGGAGCCATTTTATCTGCACACAGGAGATAGAAAAATAGTTTTAATTAGTTAGTGCAACATTCAAAGTAAAAGGGAAAAGGAATATGTTAAACAAACGTTTTTGGGAAAAAAAATTTAAAATTG
>NW_026724556.1:0-5020 GCF_029784015.1 Lycium ferocissimum
GTCCCCCGGTACAAGTTTTGGGGGATTGCCGCCCCCCTTTTATTTGGGTCGTGACGGACCCCTGAAAACCTAAGACGAATCACAAAAAAGGGTAATTAAAAGGATAAAAGCAAGCCCCTTTGTAATGGTTTAAAAGGGCAAACTTGGACTTGATACCAAACCTCAAACCCTAACCCAACAAAAGAGAACCTATACTATTTAAAATTAAAAAAAGAGTAACCCCAAAATGTTTCCCCAAAGTGAGAAAATCAAAGAAAATGGTTAAAATTACAAAAATGATATCACCTCTAACAACATGTTAAAACTGGGCTATCAACTAAACAAACTATCACTCAAGATATTTTTTTCCCATCAAAATTCAACCAAAAAACAATGTAAGACAAAGGCTCCTTTTTAAAGATTGCCTTTTACAACTGGGGCCCAAAAAGTGACCTTGCAAATATGGCCCCAAAGTGACCTTGCAAATATACCCCAAAACGGGCTCTTTTTAATTCCCCCCCCCAGCCAATTTTTAGGCCTCCACCCCTTGGGTTAATTTTTGTCTTCATTCCAAGATTTTTATCAAACCGGCAAATTTCCTCGTGTCTCCTTCAAGTGCCCCCAACTCCTTTGCGTAAACCCAAATTTGCAAGTCTTGGGTTCCCTTTTTTGGGGCTGGGTTTTTTGGTTTTGTCACGCCCCAATTTTCGAGGGAGGATGGGCACCAAACCCCTCCCCGGAGCCGGCGAACCCAGGGTCTCCTATCGCACACAAAATTTTTTTTTTTCCAAAACTCAATCCAAAAAAAATTAAAAAAAATACAAAATAAAGCTTACAAATTTGACAGAACCCTGTAAGTCCCAAAAATTCATTACAAAAACCAACCGTCATATTATGGGATCATGGGATTACCATAGTATGGGACTTTCTATCATCAAATCGTCACTCGTGGGACTATCGCATCATCAAAACTACTCATTATATTGTGGGTTTTTTTTCCCAATGAAATCATTATATCATCGAATCATCAAACAAATATCGTCCCCGGCCCCCGCGAGGACTCGGTAATTCCGTCCCCCTCTAAGGGGGGTTTCCCCGGTCGTCCCCCGGGCCCTTTGGGGACCCGGTGAATCATCATCCCAAACTTTTCCCCCAATCGTCCCGGCCCCGGGACTGGGTGAATGATGTCAAAAGGCACGACCAAGTAAGGGGGGAGGGTCACTAAAATTACACACGATTCACCCCAAGACTCCCCTTAATAAGTAACGGTTTTAAAACCCGGACTATTTTTCCCGGAATAAAAACTGATCAAATCGGACCACAATGTTGTTCAACGTATGGGTGGTAACTTAGTCATCGAGTTACGTATCAAAAATCTATACATACAATTTCTCTTTGGGATTTAGCTATAAGTGAGGATCATATTGGGAAGTTAGATTATTACCCATTTAAGTTATATCAACAAGTTCCCAAAAACTATCCGTTAACGTTTTGCCCCCACGAGCAAGTCCCAAAACCGCCCCGGCCCCAACGGGTGTGGGGGGATATTATACATTGGGGAACCTCCCCGAGCTTTTTGGAAACGCCCGAGCCCTTAGTCAAAAGTTGGGGACGTTCGTAGTTTCGACCCCTTTTTTATGGATATATTTTTTTAAGAAACCTTATTCGGCCACCCAAGGCATAAAACCATAATTTGACTACATTAGGCATACGGGGGGTCAAGAAACAAATAAAAATCACGGACATGCCGGATGGGTGGGTAGAGTTACCCCGGGGACGTATCATAGCCTATTCCTACTAAAAACTTGCCATAAAAAAAAGGTGTTTTGGGGCCCGCGCCCCCCGCTAGCCATGCTTACTCGCCCCAAACTTGCTTATCTACAATTCAAAGGATTCTTTCCCCATTAGATTATTGGCATACGCTTGTCTTGTCTTTTCACTCAAGCTCCTTATAAGCTACCGAAATTTCGGGGCGTTTTCCCCTTTGTAAATAGGGCACCCCGGGGGTTGTCACTCGGCCAACTATTAGTCAAAACAATCCGGGGAAATTTAACCCCGGGCCCAAAACCCTTAACAAAATACCAATAAACAACCCCGTCCCTTCTTCCATCAACAATTTCTATCATACAATTCAATGACATTTCCCAAAATATTCCATTCACTTTACACAACATTCGAAAACTCAATTGTCATACTATCTTATCCAAAACCTTCCACTTAAACCCCGACCATACATTTCTTACTTTAAATATCATTAACCGCAACCACTTTTTATTTTTATGTCACATAATTTATTAAGACCTTCTTAGAATGTCAAATTTCCCCCCAATTCCATAGCTTACCAAAAAGAAAATTATTCTTGGCCCCAATCACCTTATCCATATTTTCATGCATTTTCTTCCCTTTTTCAATTCGACAACAACACGAGGCTAAAGAAAAATTTATTCATTTTTTCCCAGCGACCCCAACCCACGACTCACGACCACACTTACATGTACACGGCCACCCTTCAACATTCTTAATACCAAATTTTTATTCATTTCTTTGGGTACTTTTCAACAACAAACAAACCTTTTTTAAATTCATCTATTTTTCCATACCAACCCGCCACCTTCGGCCAAAACCAATAAATCCCCAAAACCCATTTTATCTATTTTTTAAAATTACGTAATCCATAATATTTTTAAAATCAAAATTTTCCTGGGGGTTAAATTCCTTTCTCCCATTTCATTTTCAAAGGGCACGGCTACAACTTCCCCATCATCCCCTTTATGAAATTTTTTTCTCATTTCCCCAACACAAACACATCAACACAAAATAAAAATGTAAGGGAAAATTAATCTTACCCCTTTTTCTTAAACTATTCTCTCGGCCCAAAGGGCCTCCGCAAGACGGATGATTTTTTTTCGCCCCAAAAACCACTCCCGTTTTAGGGCCCTTCTTGGTTTTAAAACTAGCCCAAACAATTTTTTTACCCAAAATTAGGGGCTGGTTCGGCCCACCCCCCCACCCGCCCCTTCCTTTTTTTTTTTTTCTAAGCTCTTCTTTGTTTGTTGTTGAAAGATGAGTAAACCCTCTCCCCCACACATGTATATATATTAGTTGCTAGATGTGAGGGGCACATCCCCTCTCTGAATTTCCCTTTTTTTTTTTCTAGAATTTTTTTTTATCTTTCCTTTCTTTTACTTTCTCTTTGAATTTTTATTCTTTTTTTTTATGGATGAATTACTTTGTTTATCCTTTTTCCTCACTGGCCCCCTTTTTAACTTTCTTGAACTTTCGCAAAGACCATTTTGCCCCCCGCCTTTACAAATTTACCATAATGCCATTTTGCAAATTTCCTTTTTTCCCCCCAGTCTTCCCCAATATTTCCACACTAATAATATTTTCCAAAGACTTACCCCATTCAAAGAAACCGAAAAATGACCTTGCCTTAAACTTTCCGCCATTGCCTCGGAATATCCCGACGTACGAAATGCGGGATCTAACAGAAAGGCCTTGATTGAGTTGTGCCCTTTGGTATAGTATCACTAAGAAATTTAGGTCATATTCAAGTATGCAGATCAAGAACTCATTGTATAAAAGAATGAAACCGGACATAATTTAAGACTTAAAAATGTGACGACGATGATTGAAAATAATTTTATGTGTGCCAAAACAAACTATGGACTAGTGTTATATCACATGATCGTGATAATAAATATATGAAGTATGTTAAAAATAAGTATTATTTAAGTGAATTGAGATAAGAAATTAAGTATGTGTGTAATTGATTAAGTGGGAAATTGTAGTGGGAGTCAAAAAAATTAATTGAGATCATTGGATAATAAATAAGTGGACCTAATCATGTGAGTCATGGAGATGTGCCAGCAAGTGGATATATTTCATATACATTAGGTGGTAGCGGACCTTTGGAGATAGGTACTAAGGTGTGGATCAAAAGGTGTCACGTGTAAAGGACAAAAGTTCATATTAGTTTCTTATCTCAATTGTTGGAATTCACTTAAGAAACTATCTTGTTGCATATGTATTTTAGTAGCAGCAACATGTTATCCTATCTATGAAGTAACGGGAGTTATCTTTTAGGAGAGAAAAGTATAATTTGTTTTCTCTCATAGCAACATACGAGCTTTGCTCACCGATTCGATCTAGTTGTTCCTTTTTTATCGCAGAAAGATTAATATGCATTTAGGTGCTTGGATCTCACGGTTCTATCCGTTAACTCGAAAATAGCTCGAGGTATGTAAAGTTTTTCCCTACTTTCATCTATTAGACCTATGAGTATTATACATATATTCTAAGTATAGAACTCACGGGACAATAATCAGAAGCTGTGAGTTCAAGTTGTAATTGTTATATAAATGATTAAGGGTTGCTTTATAGGGTATAGAGATTGGGTTGGGTTCGGTAGCTAGTATAGTGGGTCGTTGTTGTTAAACGAAGGTTGGGTGTGGAGTACACCATGGTATATATCCTCGGAGCTCGTCGCTCTTTGATTGCTTGAAGATATTGTTGTTATAGCTGTGTATATCGGGGGTAGCTGCCAGGTGTCTGAAACCGTCGGTTTATATTGATATTAGCCTGCTTTAACGGGCTAAGCGTATAACGGAAGGATTGACACGTTGTAGTCATTCAAAGGATTTAATCGAGGTATGTAAGGCTATTATTTGACTCGCAACTATGGCACGACTCCTGTTATTTGTTTCCCTATAAGTGCTATGAAGTCTAAAGTCATGAAAGGTGATTAGTTCCTCGCTATATGTTTCATAAGTCGAATAAGCATTACGTCATGTGTCTTGACATCAATATTGTTACACCTCGGAAAATTTTCCGTTGATGCATAGTGAATAGGCTAATGAGGAGTACGAAGCATGAGATATTTCAATAAGTAAGAAATAGCATTTGATGATTTTAAATAAGATTTTAAAGACATTCGATGTTAGACGAGAAAGTCACAAGAGAAGCAAGATGCGATAAGTATCGAAGGGATTTATGAGTAGCAATTTGATGACAACTTAATGATGTGTTGGGGGAAAGAAAA
>NW_026724557.1:0-5080 GCF_029784015.1 Lycium ferocissimum
CAAAAGGACCTCCTCACTTTTTTGTTTTTGTATTGATAGAAAATTTTGTAGCCTTGGGTATTTTGGACCCATTCCGTCCTATTTTAAACGCTCTTGTACCTTTTTAGTTTTTTGGGGTTTTTTGGGACATTTCTTTTAGATAAGTTTTTTAAGACTTGTAATTATTTTTAAATTTAAATTTTTCCGCTTTTCTTTAAATTAGTAATGAAAAGTTCCCCTACCAAAGGAATTTAGGGGACCCGACCCCGGGGAATTGGTCTTGAAAACCCAACCCACGAGGTTTAATCGGGGGCCCCATTGGGGGCCCCTTAACCCTATTAAATTAAAGTAATGATAAAGAAAACGATACCCCTCCAAATTCCCCTATTTTTAAAGGTATATTGGGGACTTTTAAATATAAAACCCAAAAAGGGTTTGGGAAGGTTAAAAAAAGTTCTAAAGTGGAAAGGATGCTAAGTTTAGGCCCTAATGTCTTAATAGATGTTTTTGGTAAATTTGGGTTTTTTTCTTTAATTGCTATCTATTTGCTTTGGTGAAAAAAAAGTAAAAGAAACTAAGGTTGTATCCCTTAGATGTGTAGTCGGGGGTTTTGACCCGATATTTTAATGGTCAATATTAGGAATGTTTTTAAATCTCTCATTTTCAAAAAATAAAGATTATCTCTTTCTATGTTTTTTTAAAAATTAAAAAAATAACTTAAAAAAACAATTAATCATAAGTGAATTTTTTACCAAAAAGTAATTTATTAAAAAAAGTTTAAACTTTGGCCCTTTTTTTATTTATTTTTAAACCCTTTTAATTTTTTTCAAATAAATTAAGGTTTATAGCTTTAATCAATTTTTTGCGTTTAATTATGAATGAAGAATGAAGAATAAAAAAACCCTTAATAATTATTTTATATCAATCGGTTTAATCACAAAACATAAATAATTGGGTTCCAACCAAATTGGGGAAAATTAACTCTACTTGGGAAAAAAACAATAAGAAATAATGGGAATCATAATCCCCTTGGGGGGTTGGAATTGAAGGTTAATTCAATTGTTTGAAAACCCCCCCAAAAAATTTCCCAAAACTATAAAGTAACTAATGCAAAAGGAAAAAAAAAAAAGCAAATTTTTAGTTTTGTTTTTTCAAAACCTAAAAAGGGTTTTTAAAAATGATGGTAAAAAATAGGAGAAAAATTTCCCGACGGCCCGAATGTGGGCCCTTTTTTAGGGTCGTAGAATCGATGGGGGCCCTCGGGGAAAATCTTCCCCGGTTGTCAAATGCAACCCCACCCCAAACCGAAAAAAGGGGTTATCGGTCTTTCCCCCGATAAATCCTCTTTTTTTTTAAGCTCGGAAACCCAACCTCGGTGAGATTTCGGCCGTAAATTTATCGGTTCGTATTTTCCCCCTAAAACTTCCACAAAATTACGAGCCCTTTTTTTAATTTTTCCGATGGTTTTACGGCCCCGTGAATGTTCTCGGTCCGTTGTTCCCCCCATTTCATCGGGCTTGAAAAATTTTCTTTCTTTGAACATCTTTTTACTCCTTTCCCCACGACTTGCCCCCGAAAACATTAAACATCGCAACATGTCAAAAAACCACCCAAAAAGACCAAGACTTTCGGGGAAAAAAAAGTAAAACTTATAGCCAAAAATCACCCGGAATGTTCAAAGTTCAGGCACATCCCGTCATTGGCCCAAAATTTATGGGATGGTGTTTTTTTAAAAAATTTCCAAATCGTTTAAAGGGCCGGACCATAACCCATTTAGGGGCCCAAGCCCCTTGGAGCAAAATTTCGGGGTTTTTTTGGAAACATTTTTTCGATTTAACTTTCCCCCTTCTTGGTTTTCTAACCTCTTATCATGAACATGGTTTGTAGGGGTTTTGGGGTTTTCCTTTTCCCCCTGAAAAAAAGGGTGGATTCAAGACAAAAAAGACTCGTGGAAGAAAACGTAGTTGGGATGGTAAAATTACGGGGGTTGTTCCCAAAAATGCCTTTAATGAGGAAGGGGGAAAAAACCCAAAAGGTTAAACTACATCGGCAAAGGGCAAAAGATCTAAGAAGATTTGATGAAAATATGGGGGAAATTTTTAAAACCTTTGGGAAAAAGGAAAACAAGGTGGGAAAAATTAGATTTTTTTCGGAGCTTGTCCTTGGGAAAAAATTCAAATTTTAAGAAAAAAACAAAAAGGGTACGACTCTATATTCTTTTTTTTAATATTTCACTATTTAAATATTATCGGTTGTAATATCGTCATAAGTGTGTTATAAACTCGGTGATCATAGAATTTTAGTGCCCTTTTTTCTTCTTATTTTTTAAAGTTGGGTTTGTAGGGGGTTTTTTAAAGCCTTAATAGGATTAGTAAGGTAAAACCTTTCCTTCTTGCTTGTACTTTTCCTTTGCGTTTTTTTATTATATAAAAAAAAAAGGGCCCTAAACAAAATGCCTAAAAAGGGTTTTAAAAAAAAAAGTAACCCTGGTTTAAATAAAAATTTTTTGAGTTTTTTGTTTTTGGGAAAAAATTGAATCTTATCCACTAAAAATTAGCCTAACAAAAACGGGCAAAATGTATAATAACGAATCTCCATATCAAATGGTCGAAGTCTAAAAATGTTGCTTTAAAAATTTCTTTTTTTTCAATTTAATAAATTTAATTCTAAAAATTTAACAATCAATAAATTTTTTGATTGATAATTTCCAACACCAAAAGGAATTATAGCTTTGGGGAGGGGGGTTCAAATAAAATTTTGGGCCGTCTGAACAGGGGACTTAATAAATGAAAACATTTGGGTTTTACTTGATTTAGTTTTTAAAATTTTAAAACCCGGGTAAAATTTGGGTTTGGGTTTTATGTTAAACCAAAAAAACCGAACCAAAGATAGAAAAACAATTTTATAATATATATATATATATATATATATATATATATATATATATATATATATATATATATATATATATATAATATATCTTCTTTAAATTTTTTGCTTGGACCCAAATCCAATATAAATTTCCCAAAAAATTAAAAAACGATTAGAACCCATTTAAATTTAAAATTTAAAAAAAAAAATAAAAAAATTTTCTAAAGGTAAAATAAATTTTTCCCCTTTTCGATTTCCAATTTTCCCCCTTTTACGTCCATTTAATTCTTTTAAAAAACGCATTTTATTCGTAACAAATTAAGGGGGAAAAAAATGGCAATTTGAATTTAAAAAATTTGGTAGATGACTTTGTCTTCATTTTATCATTTTCCGTTTTTAAATTGTCTTTCTTCTCAAAACTTCATAAACGGAAAGAGTCTAGCTAACAAAAAATTTAAAAATTTCGTAATATCAAAAAGGGTTTTGTAGGGGAAACTAGAATCAGAAAAGTAGATGTTACATTTTTTAATTCCCCATACCTTTTTAGGCCTACACCTAAATAAAGTTAATGAAATAATTAAGAAGATTCTTAGATGTGAATGGATCATGTCAAAGCCGTATTTGGTTTCCCTTTAAAATTTTTGGTTTTTTTGTATTAATACATTCTTAAAATCTAAAAAATTTAAAAGGGCAAACCAATAAAACAACCCAAACCGATAAATTTATACTATTGGTTTGGTTTGGTTTTAAAAATTAAAAAAAAGACTTAATTGGTTTGGCTTGGTTTTTAACCAAAAAAAGTCCCAAACCCAACCGTGAACCGCTAGCTTTGGGTTTAGTAAAAACATCTTTTGATCCAAAGGGTTATATTTCTTCTAAAGTCTACATCTTGTTGGGATCCCATATGCATTCTGGGTTTTTATTTCTATTGTTAAAAATTTCTAATTTTATACTCAACTTCTTTTTTTTCCCCGACCACCCGTCATGACCATTTCCAATAATAAGTCCTTCAAAAATATGATTTAGTCTTTAATTATATTTAGTTGTTATAAACTGTTTGTATCTTCTCAGAAAATTAAAAGATTAACTCGTTATATTTGTCGACCCAACTTTACAACTCAAATGTTTAAAAATTTACCATTTATGACTTGTAATGCAGAAGCCTAATTCACACTTTACTTATGGAAAGCTTGACGACTAATTCAAAAAATCGTTTATCTATAAATAGGCATACCTCTCTTATCATATTAATCACATATAAACAGAGAACAATAATAAATTAGATTGTTTCAAATATATACAAGGGTTTTAATTAATTGTGATGGCTCTCAAGTACCTTGCCTTGACCATTGCCATTTTGGCTGTGGTGACTCCAATAAGCCATGCATATAATCCTAGTCCTTTGCAAGATTTTTGTGTTGCTTTTAATGACTCCATGGCTGCTGGTAAACCACAACATTTGATACTTATTTCAATCATAGCTTTCGCATTTCATGCCAATTTTGTTTGCTTTTTTACTTGTATTTTTGTTATATTTACTTTCTAAATTTGGGGTTTCTATACAGTTTTCGTGAATGGAAAGTTTTGCAAGGATCCAAAGAATGTCACTGCTGATGACTTCTTTAGACCAAGTCTAAATATACCTGGAAGTATTTCAAATCTACTTGGATCTGCTGTAACAGCGGTGAACGTCAATAACTTACCTAGACTCAACACTCTGGGCATGTCATTATCTCGTATTGATTACGCCCCATATGGTCTCAACCCACCTCATACTCACCCCCAAGCAATTGAGTTTCTTGTTGTCCTTGAGGGCACGCTCTATGTTCGCTTTGTCCTTTCAAACCCAGGGCCAAATATGAAGAATAAACTATTTACCAAGATTTTACATCTTTGGAGATGTGTTTATTTTCGACTCAGAACTTAAATGACCCAATAAAAACGAATTGAACCAAAATACCCCAAGAAAAAAAATGTTACCAAAGTACCTTTAACGCATTTTTTATGCGTTATGTAAAAATGTGTTGGCGTTTTACGTTTACATCCGTTACGAGAGCTTTTAAAAAAATTAAAGAAAAAATACAGAACGCAGCAAAAGCTGCGCTATAAGTGTTACAATTCTCAGTTGTTTTCCTCCTATGGTCTTGTCCATTGCCAACTAACTTGACCTGCCAAACCTATCAATTTAGGGTTAAAATGAAGCAGCCAATGAGTAAGCTAATTTTTTTCT
>NW_026724558.1:0-5392 GCF_029784015.1 Lycium ferocissimum
ATAAAAGAAGATATTTTTACCTTTTCCTCAACTTCCTTCACTTGCCACCCAAGTACTTTCTTGCTACAAAATTTATACCATGTTAAAGGGTCCCAAGCTTAGTAGTAATTCAAGAAGAAAGGAATTTTTTTGGATCAAAGATTAGGCTCCAAGGATTTTTTTTTTTTTTCTTTTCTCCCTCTCTCTTTTTGTGCTGAATTTTCTGAAAATATTGGGACTTTTGTGCTGAAAAAAATGTGATTTTTGTCCCTTAAAACGGATCTGCTGAAGTCGGTTTTTACTGTAGCGGCTCTTTGTAGCAAAGATTGTGGCGCGTCTTAGCTGATGCAGCGAATGCTGTTTCTGCGTCGATGGTTCAGTTTGTAACGTCTATAATTCTCTACTCCGATGTCCTATCAACAAAACGGGTTTGTTGCATTACAAACTAGACTCGACGAACTTCATTTTAGGATTTTGAAACACCTTAAAACTCCACATATACTATGAGATATGCGCCTCCAAAGTTGACTAAAATCCGTCCCGCGTTTCTCAAATTTTTTTTTTTTTTTTTTTTTTTTTTTCGTCGAACTTATTTTCTTCAATTTGCTCAATCCGAAATTTTCCAAAATTCTCCATGGCTTGTGCCTTTCAAAACATCCCATTACTACGATGAGGTACATGTCAAACTCATGCTCTGAAAACGCGGGGTATAACAAAGGTCCTTATTAACATGGAGTGGTTGTTGGAGTAAGCCAACCACTCATTCTTGCAAGCACAACCCTAGCCAAGTTGAAGAACAAAGTGGAAAAGGTAAGGTTTAATCTTCTTTTCATATGTTATGGATGGTTTATGTGTGTTGTAGAGTGTGAAATGGATGAAATTCATGAAACTTTGCATGTTGAAGTTGAGCGTGTAGTGGTCGTTTTGTAGAACATGATGAACAAATTTTACTTAGTGTTTTGGTTGTTGATTGTTGTGGATTGTATGATGAAAATGAAGGTTTAATGATCCAAGTTGGAATTGTAATCGTGTGGGTTGTTGTTTTAAAGCTAATGTGATTTTAATATAGTTTCTTGAATTTATGGGAATGATGTTGTTAACATGTGGGTTATTGGTATAGTTCATGAATTTGGAAGAAAGAAATGTGTTGTTGTTGTTCCTATGGAAATTGGAAGGTTTCTGTCACGACCCAACTAGGGGCCGCGACGAGCACCCGATACTTTATGCACGGCACCTGTCATCGTCTTATTATTATTACTAAGTGGGCCGTATGAACACGGCATTTTTTTCATATCATCGGCGATAATAGCATACATGTAAACGGGTAGTAATATACAACTATCTTGACATATCACACGGTGACAAAGACAACTAGGGTACGTGAAACATCTACTCCGTACATATACGTACGAGCCTCAAACCACGATACATATAATTACAAGCTTACAGCTTTCTTTACGGTGTCCAAATATATACGTAAAGGTAGTACCCAAAAATAGAAGCTCCGAAATAGCGGAGCGCCTCTCGATGTACAAACTCGGGAAAGCTCTGGGATCGAGCCCGTCAACCCTCGTCGACCTGCGTGGCATGAGACGCCCCAGAAGAAAAGGGGTCGTACGAGCGATTGTGCAGGAGTATGTGAGCCATGGAAATAATACAATGAAACATGTAACATGTGAGCAATAACAACATGTGAGACCGAGAGATCATATGACGGTATAAAAGGATAATGCACAATGTAAGTGCCTTTCAGGCGGACGTCATGCTTGCTTATACATACTTTTGTTCAAAACATTTCGTATCATATACATGTGAAAATAACAAGTCATGTCGCCGAAATACGTCGGCTTCCCACATGTGTCCCGCGTCTCGGCATCCGCGTCCGGGATGGAATTACGCCAGCTGACCAGGTGGCAATGCGTCTATAGCGCAACATGTATCCATTCCCCAAAATTCCCCATTTTCATATACATATCATATACATGTCATATACATATCATATACATGTCATATACATATCATATAAGCAGCATGCATGAGAACCCCAAAGAAAGTCATGTGTCTAGGGGTGACGTAAGGTCGGTGGCCCCGATTACCTTATGGAATAACCACGGTCGCTTCGTCTCGCCTTGAAGGAACAATCATTATAAGGCGAGACCATCAATGAATAGCAACACCACGAGGAAAACATAAGACAAGATTATAAAGTTTCTATAAAACAAGTAATGGGAATCGGTATGCACGTATATCGAGGCTCAAGTGACGAACATAAAAAACACGGTCATCATGTACCATTTGGTCATTCACGAAGGTTTCAAGGCATTCCGATTTCATTTACAAAGGTTTTGGGCGTTTGAACATCATTTCACCTTAAAGCACAAGTTATAGGTTCAATTCTCTTGAATGAATAGTGAATAAGTTTAGGTGTCATTTCCGAGGGTAGGACTTTTCCCCGAGGGTCGGATTTTGACCTATACTAACTAGGACATGCACAAATGAAGGAGAGGTAGGCTTCACATACCTTTTACGCTTTGTACACGTCTCCGGACTCAAGCTCTGAGTTCGCTAAAATCTACAAATTGGTCATGTTTACCAAACATGATTAGTGCCTTTGGAATTGGATTCTTAAAATAAAACTTGGCTACCGAAATTTCGGTGGCACCTCCCCTATAAATACTCCACCCACCAAGTTCCAACTTGGCCAATTTTACTCAACAACAATCCGGGAATTCAAACCCGGCCAAACTATCAACCAACATTACCAACAACAATATAAGCAACATCAACAATCGACTAAAACGCATTCTAGCGCAAATAGTCTTATTTTCCAAATAATCCAACAACTCCAAATCCAACTTTGTACTTACAATCCAATATCAATATGTTCATATTCACATACTAATTTAAGGTCATTCAAACATAAACCAAGAGCATTTCAAACTATATATCCAATATTCAACAATTCCAACAATTTCCATACAATTCAATATAACTCAATACAATATAATTCACATAATATTCCAACAATACCATCAACATACTACTTACCCGCATCTTCCAATTTATGCAACAACAACAACATTTTTTCCTTCTTTCAAATTCAAGCACAACAATCAATTTTCATTCCTCCAAACCATTAAATCTTTATTCTAACATCATAAAACCTTCCATAACAACAATTTCCATTCTAATTAAAATCAATTCATCCCCTCTTTTCACTAGCTTGAATTGACCAACACACCCCTTAAGCATACTTTTCATGAGCTTCCATATTTTCCATGCACTACAACATAAAATTAACTCAATTTTTCATACAATACATTAATACACAACACACAACACACACACACACCCTCACGGCACACACTCACACTTCCACAACACATGAATTTCATCCATTTTCATACTCTACAACATGCATAAACACTTATAACATGCAAAAGAGGAATTAAACCTTACCTTTTCCTCAACTTCTTCACTTGACTCAATTTACCAACTTGTGTAAATATGTGTTTTTCTTGCTCCACCAACCACTCCAACTTACTACAAACTCTTCAAGGGATTGTTTGGCTATGAAGAACAAGTTGAGAATTTTCTCCTTTTTTCTTTTCCTTTTTTTTCGGTTTTTCTCCTTTTTTTCTCCTAGGGCCGAATGGCCTTTTTCTTTCTCCTCTTTTCTTGCTTTCTAACTCTTGGAATTCTAGAGAAAAAGATGAACAATTCATCCTCCATATCCTTATATTAGTTCCCTCAATAAAATTTAAACAAATTGCCCTTCTTTTGGCTTATTTTCATTTGGCCACTTTTTTGAAAGTGGGGCCCGCTAGCTTAAGTTGCCATTTCTTGAAAATTCTCTTGAAAATTCTAGCAACTTTCTCTTATTTCATGAAAACATTTCCCTTGTTCCAAATTTGCCCCTAGCCTTTCTCCGTATTTCCATGAGTCATTATGCAAATTTACCTTTTTACCCCTGGCCTTTCTTAATATTCCAACTTTAACATTTCCCATAAGCAACTTGTGTCACATGCCCTGACTTACCCGAGGGTCCAAAATACGGAATGTAACAGTTTCGGGTAATGTTGTACGTGGTTGGGCCATTTGGAATGTTGTGCGGATTGTTTGAAATGTCCTTGAATCTTGTTGAATGGTTTCGGATTAGTATTTGAATGTGTGAGCATTGGTGTTGGCTTAATTGTATGTGGTGATTTGAATGTAAATGGAAGGTTGTCGAATTATGTAGAAAAGAGTTACTAACGTTAGAATGTATTTTGGATTAATTGTTGATGTTGTTAGTATGATTGTTAGTATTTTTGTTGGTGATTTGTCGAGTTGAAATCTCGGGGTTGTTGAATTTATGGAAATGCTGCCCAAATTTACGTAAATAAAGTGATAGCTTGGGATTGAATTCTTAAGTGCCTATGGCTAATGTTTGGTATCTAATGACGTTGTTGTAGATTTTGGGAAGCCGAGACCTAAATTCGGATTAGCTTAGGAAGCGGACGAGGTATGTAAAGCCTAACCTTTCTTTCTTTTGGCATGTCTTAGTGGTAAGTAGGCTATGATACGAGCCTCGGGGTAATTCCATTCTTAAGATCCGAGCGTGTATACGATTCTTATTCACTTCTCAAAGTTGACTCTCTTAATGTAGTCGAACTAAGGTCTTTATGTTTTTATATGATTGGATTTCAAATGTGCATAAATAATTTTGTTCTTAAAAGATTCCGTAACTACGAACGACCGTAACTTTCATAGACGAGCTCGGATCGCTTCGAAACGTTCGCATGAGATTCTATAATGAATAATATCTCCAACTTTCATAGGCGGGCTCGGATTGGTTTGATACCTGTCCGTCGGCCCCCGAGACTTTTCTATGTTTGGTTCTAACGGCTTTTTGAAAGAACTTAGCATGACTATTGTCTGGGTTTTTAAGTGATGGTTCGTTTTGATTATTCTATTGAGTCTTTGAAAATGTTTTTAAATTGCATATGGTTTACTCACGACTCTGTTCCGTGCGTTACGTTATTACATCTCTCGCAGAGTCCGGCCGATTATGTCATCGTGCGCACTATGCTATGGGAGTATGATGTGTTACGGTGCTCACTAGAAGGCCGGTACCGCTTATATCAGGTGTTGATGTGTTATGGCGTTATGATGTGTTATGGGATTATGTCGGTTACGGAGATATGAAATCCTTTGGTGTTATGTCGTATTACGTAAAGCCAATGACGGCGTGTGCGACTTAATTATATTCCTTGAGCCCCATGCATGATTTGTGTTTTAATCGCAAGCATTTTGATATTCCGGGATATTGCATTTACTTTCATGCTCCTTGTTCCGATTATGATCACATCCCGTCTTTCGTATTTCATGTTTTGCATACTCATACCTATTTCTTCCCCCCTTTTTTTTTAAA
>NW_026724559.1:0-9249 GCF_029784015.1 Lycium ferocissimum
GAAATACATATGCACTTATATGAGTTGTGAAAAATTGGATATTGGCTTGTATAGTGTGTATGATTGGACTTATGAGGAACAAGGTCTTTTGTACGTATGATACTATACGTATGATAAGTTTAAAATTAAACTAAATGGGTCTTTATTTCTCTCCTTCTTGCATGGCCATTTGGGTCGAGGTCACCACCTATTGGGTCAACCCCCATGGGGGAAATTTTTTTTAAATTTTGAGCAGAAAGAAAAGAAAAGGGGGCTAATATTTTAAGGCCATTAGGGTGAAAATAAGACAAGGCCCAACCATGGGGAAAATGGTTCTGGGGTTTGGGTACCCCTTTCACCCCCACGACCCCCGCCATGGGTTTGGGGCGCCCCCCCCGGGGGCCCGCCCACCCCCCGGGACCCCCGTTGGGGGGCACCACCCCCGGCGGTGGGGCCGTCCGCCGTGTTTGGGCGCACCCTTTAAACCCCCTCGATTTGCAAGGGAGCTCGGGTCGATCGGTCCCCCTGTTTGTCTAGGGCAATGCCTCTGAGTGCCCTTTTCCCCACCTGTAACAGGCCGGGGTAGGTTGGGGCGACGTAAAGGTGCCTCGCTATCGGGAAACCGAAATTTGCCCCCGGGGCCCCCGGGGCACCCCTCGCGGGCGGGAACGCCCAAATACATCAAACCGAACCTCGAAGGGTAAAAACCCCCCCCGGGGTTTTCTCTACCCCTTTTTTTTAAATCCCCGCAATGCCCTCAAAACCAAGCTTCCTTCTCCCGGGAAAAACCCCGGTTCCCCCGGGGGTCGATTTGGGGAAACCCGGCGCCCCGGCCCTTACGGCCCCCGTATCTCCCCCTGGGGGCGCCCAAAGCATTCGGGACGGGGGGAAAAGAGATTCAACAAAAAACGACGAGTTTGACCAATAGGGAACTCATCCTTCCGGGCCCCCAGCCGGGAAATTACTTTTCAAAAAAAAAACGAACCCAAATCAAGAAAGGGGACCCCAGCCTCCCCCGGCCCCCCACCCCGGCATCCCCAAAAATTGAAGGTCACAAACCTCCCCGTACTTGTCCACGACCCCATCTTTCGGGCCTCTGTGAGTTCATTAGATGAACTCTATATCCCGTCTCGGTTTTTGAACACGGGGGGCTTCTGTTGTGAACCCCAAAACGGATCGTTTCGCCGGGTCATCCGGCCACCCGGGGCCTCGGACAACCCCCTAAAAACCACAAAATTTTCCCCCAAGCGAGGTGCCCGGGACCGCATGGTGCATGTTGAACCCCGGAAACCCCGTCTCTGTCCGGACACAGGGCCCTACTATTGCGGCTCCCCCTTTGGGGAGGGGCCCAAAGCTAACCGGCAACAATTCGGCTTTGTGCCATAACATAGGGTTTTACACAAACTTTGGAGTTTTAGGGGGCCCCCGGGGCGGGCCCCCGGGGCTGGTGGGGGCCCCGCATCCCGGGTTTTTCCTCTTTTGGGAGGGGGGGAGACAGGGGGTCGACCGGGAGGGGCCCCCGCCTGGCACAGGGCAGCCCTGCTGCCTCTTGCCCTTGCACCTCGGGGCTGCTGGCACCTTTCATGTTCTTGCCATCTGCGAGAGAGTGAAGGATGGTTAGCTACCAATTTGAATCAGCAAATACCAATTGGAATCCAGTAGCACGAAAGAAAAAAAAAGGAGTTTTCCTAGTGTCCGGTAGCCTCTCGAAGATAAGTACAAACGTCTCCATACCGATCCGTAAGACCCTACTAGACATGTCCTGGTACGACGAGATCGACGAACCAAAAGCTCTGATACCAACTACGTTATGACCAACCCGCCATGGTGCACCCCAACTCCTAGTGGAAGAACCAACACACACTCGTCTATTCATTCGATCCCGATTTTATATTAATCAAGTCGATCTTATTACTCATTCAAGCATCATATAAACAAAATAAGTCGTGCCATAAAATTTGAAATAAGTGCTGAAGCCTATCTATTACAAAAAACCCAAAATCCAAAAGTCATCGCTCCAGGACTCTAATTTAAAACATGTCTAAAGAAAGAAATCTGTCTAATAAATATCCATAATGTCCGGAATAAGAAAAGACATCATAAGAAGAGGATCTTGAACGGCAGATGAAGCTCACTAAATCCATCGCAAACGTCCTTTAAGATGTGAGGGCGGGTGGCGGTCTGTATTACTGATGCACTCAAAAGAAAGCAGTAAGGTAGTATCAATACAAACACTATGTACCGGTAGATATCATAGGCCGACTAAGATTAATATCATGCATATCTCGTAAAATCAATAGAATAAACAAGCTAGCCAACAGACACGAATATCAACAAACCACAACAAGTCAACCAAGGATAATCACAATCAATCACCAAGATATCAAGAATCACAATCAACGGAACCCACAATGGAAATAAGTGTATCACAATAACCACATCACTGTACATACATGCTAACTGATGTCATAACTCAGTAGTCATGACATGCAGGGGACCCATGATGTCCATGTACCCGTTGTGGCGTGCAACCTGCTCCACTCATTTCGGAATCACTCCTCAGACCCGAGCCATAATCTAGGTCACATGTGTGCCTTTCCATACCTCTTAACAGGACAGTGTTTCTTACCTTCTCATTATCAATGCTTAAGTCACCCGTTCATATCACAATATCACCGAAAAGATTATATTAGCTTCTCATCTCAAACACATCCACTGCCAGTTTTAACATACAAGAATAGTGGCATAAAGCCTACACAGTCACTTAATCAACATTCACATAGGAATTCAACCACACAATATCATGCATGAAAACTAGACATGCTTTCTCCTAAAGAATTCACAAAACATACAATCAACTAACCAAAGTCTAACTCAAGTAGATCGCAATCTACCTCAAACGTAGAGCTGGAACAATGCAAGTCACTCCACTATAGCTTTTCCTTTCCTTACAGCCTCAGAACGCTCAAAGTCTAGAAATACAAGGCTCAATGAGTTACAATTACTCAAATCACAAGTACCAACACAAGCATACCCTTCCTTTTACCCCATTCCAATGGGTGGATGATTTTCTAGGTGTAAAACAACCTAACAAGGGCCTTAGTAATCATTAATCATCAAATTATAACAATATTATGTCAGCATTTCCACTACAATCAGTTTTCATGGTCAAGATACCATTTTTATAGAACCCTAGGTCTCAATTCACTTAGTGTATGGCTCTAAGAAATCAATTCATGCTTAAAATAAATTAACACAAGCTTTAGATGATAAATAAGTGATAATAACTATAACCCATCAAGTTTAGAAGGTTTAACAATTTCTAGGGTTTCTATTACAATTCCACCATTGAAGACCCACAAAGGTGATAATAATCATGAAGATGACACGAAATGGTTGGAAGGAATAAATGAAACTTACCTCTCAAGAGTTTTCTTGCCCTAGCTTGAAAATTCATCCTAGGTGCTTGTGGGGAGCGTACTGTTGGGTGTATTATGAATAAAAATATGAGACTAAGTCTTTAAAACACGGGTTCCGTCCCCCCCCCGTCGACTCGCGACGGTCGTTTTCTCATTGCGGTGGTCCCGCTATAGAGGCCAAGTGACCGCTATAGCAGACCCAGCAAAAGTCTGTTCACCGCTATACCGGTATCGCTGTAGCTAGCCATAGCCCGCCACACGAGAAATGGCTGGCCGGGAGCCGATCGGCCCACCAGCTACGCTACCGCCACGGCGTGCTACCCCACCGCCGTAGCGGTGCCTTTGCAAAAGGATGCTCGATTTTTTGTCCGGTTTTCCCCCCTTTTCATTCCACATTTCATCCGAGGTCTCACAAACACGAACAAAACATATATACGGACATAAACACCATACGAATCCACCCATGGCCTCAAAATTTCCAACGGAGTTCTAATTTCCTACGTCACCCCCCGACGGACTCAATACAATAAAACAACAATCACAAGCAAGTCAAATTTCAGCTCTTAAGCTTACAAAATCGAGTTCTTACTGACTCGTTCTACTCTTGGGAAGGTTCTATTTGGTGGGGTGACCCTACATTTTTCATAATGACTGGAAGGGTCGTTACACTACCTTTCTTATATTATTTATGCCATTTCTACTTTCTAAAAACATTTTTTCTGTATTGTATTCATACTTGTAAAAACCCATAGTATTATTGGAATCGTTTATGTTTAGAACCAGCATCTTAGGTAAACGGTGCATGCCATTTAGATGACTCTAGATACTTAAAATAATTCCTTTGAAAATACGGAAAACACGTCTTGAGTTTTTGAAACTTAAAATGGAAGAAGCAAACGGCCCTCGATTTTTAATAGCAACAAGAATAAAGAGGTTTTTGAGGTCAAAATAGTATGATGTATCGTTCAAAACTAAAGAGGACAAGTAAATTGGACAAAATCCTTTTCAATGATAAACACGTTTTTTTGGTTTTTTTTTTTTGAGTTGGCAAAATATGGTAGTTTGGGCCAGAGTCCACCTAATTTTTTTAAGAAAGACCAGATGGTCAAAATATTCTTGGGCCAGAGCCCATATAGCTTTGTTTTCCTGAAAAACAAATGATATAAATTATTTTTTGGGCTAGAGCCCACTTGACTCTTTCTTGTATAAATTTACAGTTAAGAAATTTTGGGCCGGCCACGTGTTATAAATAGTGAATGAGGTATTTGGGCCGGAAACGATTAAACAAAACAAATGAACTTTAAGCTGGATTTTTCCTTAAACAAAACAAATGAACTTTAAGCTGGATTTTTCCTTAAATAAATCTGGGACTTTACCCAGAAAATTGACGAGCATCGTTTCAAAAAAATGTAGATATAAATCGTTTTGCCATAAAACTCAATTCATTTTCAAAGAATAATGTTCAATATGTCTAAAATTATGAAAACCTCTTTTTTGGCAAACAAACGGTCAAATTTAATACACCCGATTTATGAAGTTTTAGATAGGGATGTTACGAAAATGTATTAAACGGATTAACCCGGTCCATGTATGAGTCAAGCATGAACAAAGCACTCACCCCGAGATAACAAAAAATAAATAAATTCTCCATCTTTCATAAAACCACTATCCTTATATATAAAAGAAACAAGTTGTATCCGTATATTATAAATCTGAATCTATACCCTATATGTAAAGGGAATATATTCAACTCTTTTCAAAATGATATGCAAAAAATGATAAGATTTTTACGGGAAATAGACACTTCATGAAAATACTCACACATTGGAATTCGGAGGTCAACCGTATAGTACGCATCCTTCATACTAGGGTGCCTAACACTTTCCCTAGGGGATCGCGAACCCTTACCTAGAACTTTGGATTAAGAAGGATTTTTCATAAGGACAAACCCTTCAAAGCTGGTTTTCTAATTTTTCTAAACTTAGGTGGCGACTCTTTTAAAACAAAAGTCCGAAACAACACCAATAAGTTCGAAGTAGCTTTTTGGAGCGCTAACCCCGCCAGCGAAAATGTGAACCATTACACTCATCCACTTGCCTTTGAAGCTCCTTAGTGTCATCCGGGTTGCCTCTATAAGCCGGTTTGTTTGGCAATTGGGATCACGAACAAAATCAATTTGGTGTCAATTCCCCTTTTGGGTGGTAACCTTTTTGGGAGCTCCGTTGGGAATACATCATCAAAGTCCTATAAAAGAGAAGAAATAGAACTAGGAAAAGAAGGGGTTAGTTCATTAGTGTTCAACGCATAATCTCTATGCTCGAGGAGAATCACTGGTTGACGCTCCTCTAGTTCCTCCCTAATTTCCCCAAAATTTGCCAAGAGGGACACCTTGGCCTTTCCCCTTGACTCCTTCTTCTTCACTTCCTTCTCGAGAACAACTATCCTCACTATTCCCTTGTACCACCATGTTTGATTGCAAGGCATCCTTGCCCTTCTCCTTCAACTCCCTCATTTTGTGATGGACCTCACCAACTTGAAGAGACATTGGGCACATCACATGTTTGATTTCATTATGGACAATTGTATATTGATTGGTTCTATCATCATGCTTGGTGGACCTATCATATTGCCATGGCCGTCTAAGTAGAAGGTGACAAGCTTGCATGGGAATAACAATGCATAAGATCTTAACTTGATACTTCCCAACTTTGAACTTAATAATAACTTGTCGGTCACCTTCAATTCTCCACATTCATTAAGCCATTAGAGTTTATAAGGATGTTCATGATGGGTGGTGGAGAGTTTCAAGATATCAACTAGAGTCGTACTTGCAACATTCACACAACTCCCACTATCAATGATCATGGCACACATTTTGATTTATGATACACTTGGATTGAAAAAGGTTCTCTCGTTGACTGGGATCTCCCGTTCTTGAGGCTTAGCCCTACATGTCAACACCTTTCTTGATAAATAGAGTGGTACGGTGAACTCACCATCATCCTCCATATCACCTTCATCACTACCAAGTTCATCATTCTCATGATCACCCTCATCATCTCCTTCCTCACATTCCTCCTCATCATCACTATAAGTCTCCTTCAAAACAAAAGCTCTATGATGGGGCACTCACTTGCTCTATGGCCAAAGCCATGACATTTAAAATATTGGATTGGTTTCGTACCTCCTTCTTTTTGTCACGACCCAACTCGCCATGACTGGCACCCGACTAACTCCTAGTGGGCGAACCAACACATAAGTCATCTATTCATTTATGTCCATTTTTATATTAGCCTATTCAATCAGTTATTACTCATTCAAGCACAAGAAAATCAAAATAAGTCATGCCATAAAACAATGAAGTAAATGCAGAAGTCCTAACTATTACAAATCCCAAAATGCAAAATCAACGTACAAGTACTGTCTAAAAACATGTCTAAGGAATGAAGTACCGTTATAAATAACCACAATACTGAATACAAATGGACATCATAAAAGAAGATCTTCGGGCGACACGACATAGATAGAAGCTCACCCTAAATGTCACGACCTTGTAGTGTGGACTGATGCCAAGGCCAGAAATGGGCACCCACGCTCATTAATGATTCGGCATACAAACTTGACTCACACATATGTAACTACCGGACGTGGTTCCAATCGACGCATACAAATATATATATCTTACGAAGCAGCAAGGTTATCATATACATAACGTATCAAAGCATACATACACGTGACAAGGGTAGCCACGGCCCGGGCCGCCCAAACACAACTACACACAACGCATCCGAACAAAGCTATACAACCCACATCTATGTCTACAGACCTCTGCAAGAGAACAAACGCATCATATCGAGACGAGAGACCCCGCCGTACCCCGAACAAACAAATACCAATGCAACGGACGAATATATACCAAGATGTGGGCTGAAAGAACACTCAGCTTGAAAAAGTGTCCTAGACTGGTGGATCACCGAACTGTGCGTCTATACCTGCGGGCATGAAACGCGACCCCGAAGACAAGGGAGTGCGATGCGGAATATGTCTTGAGTATGCGAAACGTAAGACACGATCGCAACATTTATCCGGGTCATAATCGAAACGGAAGCATCGAAAAATAGGTGCACGTCCAAATTACCAAAATGTTTATTTTCAAAATACAAATCATGCATAGGGCTTAGAAAGTATGGTCGCCGTCGAAATCTATGTCACACATGCGCGCGGTCCAAAAATATCCGGCGAGCAATACACACATACATCGGTCAAAATATCCCGTGACAATATCACACATACCGCGGTCAAAATATCCGGCAGCGGTAAGACACACATATCACCCGCCCCTATAGCGGAGGGGCTCGGCGAACCGACACATCATACTCCGAGAATATCATATAGTGCGCACGATACATAACCGGCTCTAGACTTGGCGAAAAATGTGACAAACGAGTAACGCGGCCGACCGTGAGTAACCGAAATACGATTTAAAACGTTTTCAAAGACTCAATAGGTTAATCAAACGAACCATTATTTATAACCCAAAAACGACGGTCGAATCGAGTATTTTCTTAGAATATCACTCGGGAACATATCAAACGGCTAATTTCGAAACCATAGTCACGTATCAAAATCCACATACATAAAAATCCTTATTTCTCAACCGATAAATAAGTAATCATACTCGGGGAGTCGGAAGATAGTCATATTGAATTCTTTCAAAAAAAACCATGAGAACTATACGGAAAGAGAAAGTCGCGGGACCCTTGATGAGCGTCAACCCAATCCGGAGCCGCCTACGAAAGTCCACGATCATTATACGTTATAGAATCAATTACGAGCATATCAAAGCCATCCGGTTAAATACGCAGAAAGTTACTGACGTTCGTAGTTACAAAACTCTTTTTGAAAATAAACTTTTTAGGCAACATTTGAAAACCAATCGGTCAAGGACATATAAACCATAGCTTGACCATATAAGGGTGCCAACACCAAGAAGCAAATAAGCATCGTAAACATGCTCGACTTTAAAGAATAGAATTACCCCCAAGGCTCGTAACGTATCATAGCTTTAGCCATATCTAAGACATGCCAAAAGAAGGGGAAAGGTAAGCTTTACATACCTCGTCGAGTCCTCGAAGCTAGTCCAAACTCAAACTTCGGGCTCTCTAAGATCTACAAATACGTCATAATATGTCAAACATTAGCTAAAGGTATTTAGGACCCGATTCAAACGAATATCAAGTCTTACGTAAATTTGGGCAGCGCTCCCCTGTGAATACACCAACCCCGAGAATTCAGCAAGCAATCAACAACCACAACACCAACAACCAAACTAACAACATCAATAATCAATTCAAAATGCATTCTAACATTAAATACTCTTTCAACATAGCCCAACAACATTCAATATATTCAATTAACGGCTTACCTTCAAGCCAACACATCAACGCTTATACATTCGAAATACTAGTCCGAACTCGGCCCACTCACGACCCAACCCCCGTAGGCGGCGTGACGGGTGCCGATTCGGGCACCCCAAACGTATCTACCAACACTATTCAAAACGTAACTAGCGCGATCAAATATATACCGTGTCGAGCAAGTGCTATATTTCCGCTCCTGGGGAGCACTTCCGTAAAAATTTCTACAGAGTTTTCTTTTGTTTTATGGACTGACTAAAATAACCCCGCACACGAAAAACCCCAAAGGACAAGAACAAAATATCAAAACATAAGCGGACCCGCCGGGTGGGATCCCCAAAACACCGGAACAAACACTCATACGGAAGTAGGCACAACCCCAAAATTGTCCCCTAGACAGACAATCATATACGGGGCAAGGCCCCCCCCCCGTA